>NC_081557.1:105846527-105854332 GCF_022355385.1 Mustela nigripes
ATTTCACTCAGCATAATCTCTTCCAGTCCTGTCCATGTTGCTACAAAAGTTGGGTATTCGTCCTTTCTGATGGAGGCATAATACTCCATAGTGTATATGGACCACAACTTCCTTATCCATTCGTCCCTTTCTCCTCCCTTTAGTCTATTCCATTTGCCTGCTCTCCTCCCTCTCAGCACTAACACTGATCCCTGGTAGGAATTAGGAGCCCACAACTTTGCTAGCCACCCTCCTGCTCCTTCTCCCTTTCCATATACCTCCTCTGATCTGGCCCAAAGCTAAAATTCAGGGGCCTTTGGCTCCTTTGAGAGTACTCTTACCTATGGAAAAGCCAAGCCCTGCATTGGGGCCAATGAGACCAAAAATATTGTGAGCCAGAGGAACCTGCAGCAGGGAAGGAAGAAGGATTTATCAGGAGTTCAAGCAGTCACCACAAAACAAAGGGTTTTCACATGATATGCATTTATTAGCCATATGCTATGTATCACATATGTTAGTTGTCTGGATTATCACTTCTCTTTATGAAGAAGAATCTTTACCTTTATTTTAAAGATATGAAAGCTAGATTGGTATCATTTGGGTTAAATGCCCTATCCAAAGTTAAAAAGATAGTAAGTGGCAAGATTAAGTCTAAATCTCAGATTTTATTCCATTTTACATAATAATGGATCTCTTCTATTGCAAGAATCCTTCCTCAGCTTGCTTTCACCACCCTCCCAGACATACACTTCTGTCCTCACTCTTCACTGAATGGAGTTTCCTCTCTTTTCTATTAGCAACATTCAAAGGTATTAATTAAACCCTAATTTGGTAGCTACTGGGGCAAGAAGAGAAAGGAAACATACCAAAAACTAGTTACCCATAGTCTAGAGGGGCGGGTAGCCTGTTTTGGGGTGTTGCATCAGTAAACTTATGAAACTCATTCTTTTGCCTTCCCATCCTCCACTGAAAGACTTCCTTTCCTCTTTCACTGCTTCCTTAGGTCTCTTACTGAACACTTGTCACCTGAATCTGCTACCCCAACATATTTACCTCTCAGAGGTTTAACATACCCTCCAAATGTTAGTGGCTAATAACAACTTTAGGGATTATCCCTCAAAAGGTAATTATAGTTTATCAATAGCTTGCATTAAGATTTACTGTGGGCCCACTGTGGTGTAGTTTATATGGACAGTCCTAAGAGAGGCTAACATATCCCTTTCTACACTGATGAAGAAACTAAACAAAAAGAGGTGACATATCTAGCTCAAAATCACACAAGCAGGAAGTAGCAAAGCTGGGAATTATGTGGAACACATGCTCCTGATCAAGACCTCCAGGCTTTTTTGAACACTGTACTCAGTGCTTTACAGCTCTAGGAGGCAAGTGTATGTATGATCCCTATTATGAGGAGGAGAAAATGAAGGCTTAGAGAGCTTGAAGGGGCTCTTGAAAATAGGAAAGCTCTCTTTTTTTTTTCTTTTTCTACCAAACATTCTGGCACTAGAGACCGCAACTCATGTGATTGTTCCCCTGGTGGCTTATGAGGTCTTGTTAGGTTGAGATAAGTAAATTTAATCATAAAATGAACCACTTTAATGGCTCCAGAAATAGGTATCAACATGAATTGTTTCATGTGTCCATACATAGGGACTCAGACCTCCGGCTATAGCTGCTCCACTGCCCTTTTTCCCTCCTCTCCACCTCCTTTAATGGGATGCCTGGTGGCATTTCTCCCAGAGCTAAATTCTTACCCATGCATAAACAGTCTTTCCAACAGTCATTGACAAGTGAACCCTCTGTTCATTTCAAAGGAAAATTGTCTTTAAATTTCTGGGTCTCTCTCTCTCTCTCTCTCTCTCCTAGACTTCATCATACTTACACAAAGCAAGCTGGTGCCTACTACAATCATCCCAATCAGGGAGCACAGCCACCTGGAAGAAAAGAGCCATCACAAACTATGCTAAAGGGAGAAATCCCTTCCACCTGTCATCTTATCTCCACTACACCAGCCAGTCCTACACTCCTAATTCCATCAACCCCTTAGGATGTGATAAAATGAAGACATCTCTACATGATCCATTTCTAACCAGGTGAACCCTTTCCCTGACCTCCCCATTGCCTGGTTCCATATCTTTTTCCATAGTAGAAGCAGAGGAGGTTCAATGGGACATATTCTTTCTTCCACTAGCAGAGGAATCAGTTTACTCAGAAGATACTTGCCCCTTGAAAGTAACCCTCAAACTTAATTCATGCTCTTTCCCAATTCAGACTACCTTTCACTTACTCGTATTTTTTTCTGGTCTTCAAAGCCCATCACAAAATGCACAAAAAATACCAAACTTCTTTCCTTTTCTGATTTCCTATAGCAGGGCTTTTTAAGCTTGTCTTAAAAAATCTATATGCTGAGCTTCAAAGATAAAATTGAAGCTGTTCTCACTGTGGTAGAACAAAATCCAGACTTACTTTTTAGCCTCAAACCCTTTCCATTTGGTGTTCTCTGAGGTACCTCTTTAGAACTCTCTAGGGCTCCAGGGAACACAGTTTCACAACACTGCCCCCAAAGTAATGAGCTTTTTCATAGCTGTTCTCTGTGGGGTTATTTTAGCTCTTAAGCTAGACAGCAAACATCTGGTAAGTAAAGGTTATCCATCATATATTCACAACCAACTCAGGGCCATCCTTTATCCATATCCCCTTCACCACCTATCTACTCCTATCCTCTCTGTAGGTGGCTTTTACCCATGCATGCTTGTCCTAAACTTCCAACCTTAGAGAAGCTGTTCATTATCCTAGGTTCAGGGACAACCTCAATAATCTCTCCCATCTTACATTCCTATTATACTCTCCACATATTTCCAGGTTACATACCGACCCATCTTGTTGGCCAATACACCAAAGAGGTTGGTGCCAATGAGGTAGGACACACTGGCAGGCAAGAAAGCAAGACCTGTAGAAAGACACAATTCTAAGATGAGGATAAGCCCAATTTACTACAAAATACTATATTTACATGATAGTGAAGTTTCTCTGTTACCTTCAAGAATTACAAACTACTTTGTTTTGTGTGTTGGAGATCCCTGTGCCAACCCAGAACAGTTGACATGAGGCTCTATACTTCCACTTTCCTCAAGAGCCAGGCTTTGTTTAGCTTTAATACAATGTCCTTCCAGCTCCCCCACATAGACTTCCTAAAGAATAGCTCTAATGAGAAATTCATATGTAAAAACCCTTCTGATTATCAACATAGGAATATCATCAGCCTTGGAAAAAGAAATACATATTACCTGGGAAGTGAAATTCCTGCCTTGCTATTCACCTTTCTTTAAATTGCTCTAGTGGTGATCTTGGAAAAGTTACTAAGTATTTCAGAGCTTTACCATCCACATCTGGCAAAAACAAAGCTATGATTCTAGCATAACAATTTACACTGAGGAGCAAATTGTATAGCATATATAAAAGTATTTTGTAAACTGAAGCACTGGTCACATTTCTTTCTCCAATGGTAGAGTCATGTGCTCTAGAGCATGGTCCTTGAAGTTCTGAGTTGAAACTGTGGCTTGGCTACTTCATATCTCTGAGACTTTGAGCACTTTACCCTCCCTGAGTCTTATTCATTCATTCATTCATTCATTCAGTACTTTTAATGAGCTTTTACTATGTGTCTGGTGTTCTAAGATTAGAATATGATGGGATAAATAAGATGGTGTAGATAAGCTAGAAAAAATCTTAGTTTTTAGGGCATTTACATTTCAAGGGAGGGAGCCAGACAATAAACAAGTAAACAAATGAAAGAAAAGATAATTTTGAAAAATAATAAGTTGTATGAAAAACATTTAATATGGCATGGAAGTGTGACCAGGAATAGAGTTAACTTCAGTTTGGGGGCTGGTAAGACCTTTTTGAGGAGATGACATTTAAACTGAGATCTGAATGACCTAAACAGAGTATTTCAAGCAGAACAAACAAGTAACAAATAAAAATATCTCATGCAAATACAAAGATGTTGAAGAAACTATTTGTCTCTTTTAGGAATAGAAAGGAGGTCTATGTGGCTGAAGCACAATGAGCAAAGGGAAGAGTAATAGAAAATGTAGACCTAGAATTTGGAATTTATTCCAAGCACAATGGGAAACTTTGGAAGGGAATGACATATTTTAATTTACATTTTCTCAAGTCTTTTGGTTGTGGTTAGAAGAATGGGTTCACAGGACAAGAGTAAAAGCCAGAAAACTATTTGCAGAACCCAGGAGGAAAGTGACAATGTTTCAGCTTGGATGTCATGATGGAAAGAAGTGACCAAAATATTATTATGATTGTAGAGTCAGTGGAACTTTCTGTTGAGTTGGGTGTGGCCATAGTTGGAGTGAGAGAAAGAGAGAAATCAAAAATCATTCATTTTGTCTTACTTAGTTGGGTAACTGGAGATGGAGGAAGAGCCTGGGGAAACAAGGTTTGAATGCATATTAGATATACAACTGGAGATGCAAGGCACTGGTGTACAAGATTAGATTTCCAAGGACAGAGCCTAAGCACAGATATAAATATTCATTTATTCACTTATTCAAGTTCAAAATGATCATTTATCCGTGGTTCTTAAGACCATAGGAAAGACTGGGATAACCTCTAAAACATTAGATAGAGAAGAATAGAGATCCAAGGTCTGAGCTTTCAGGGACTCTTACATTTAAAAGTTAGTAGGGAATCGCACTACTGGGTATTTACCCCAAAGATACAGATGTAGTGAAAAGAAGGGCCATATGTACCCCAATGTTCATTACAGCAAAAGCCATTACAGCAAAAGTCACCAAACTGTGGGAAGAACCAAGATGCCCTTCAATGGACGAATGGATAAGGAAGATGTGATCCATATACACTATGGAGTATTATGCCTCTATCAGAAAGGATGAATACCCAACTTTTGTAGCAACATGGATGGGACTGGAAGAGATTATTATTATTATTATGACTTAAGGGATAAGTCAAGCAGAGAGAGTTAATTATCATATAGTTTCACTTATTTGTGGAGCATAAGAAATAACAGGGAGGACATGGGGAGATGGAGTGGAGAAAGGAGTTGGGGGAAATTGGAGGGGGAGATGAACCATGAGAGACTATGGACTCTGAAAAACAATCTGAGGGTGGGGGATGGGAAGGTGGGGGAGCCTGGTGGTGGGTATTATGGAGGGCACATATTGCATGGAGCCCTGGGTATGGTGCATAAACAATGAATTCTGTTAAACTGAAAAGAAATCAAATTTAAAAAAAGTTAGCAGAGAAGAGATAACAAGTGTGATAAGAAGAAGCCAATGAAATAGTTTAGAGGGGATGGAATGAAAAAGGAGGAGGAAGAAGAAGAGAAGGAGGAAGAGAAGAAAAAGAAGATGAAGATGAAGAAGTCAGAGAAGAATGTGGAGAGGGAGGGGGAGGAGGAGGGCAACAACAAGAGAAATAAGTGGTGGAGGAGGAGGGGGAAGAGGAGGAGGGAGAATAAAAGGAGGAGAAGTATTGGTGGTGGTGGTGGTGGTGGTAGTAGTAGTAGTTTGGCTTCTGAAGGAGTTAGGATGCTTCAACCACAAAAAGAAGGTGGTGAATATGCATACAAATGCAGGAAAATTAGTATACTTAGTGATGGGAACATGTAAGTTCACATCTCATTGCTTCTGATTTCTCAATGACTAGGAGCTAAGAATGACGAGAGGATGAGGGTGTGGAAGAGGTTTGAATGGATAAGTATAAAACAGTCATTTCAGAAAGTGGGAAGGAAGACATAACTGGGGACCTAGAGAAAGATTGTTGGGCAATGTGAAAACCTACTTTATTTCTTTAGCCATAAATGTAAGGTGAGACTAACAGCCTTGCTGTGTGTTTTCCCACAGCCCCAGTGTGCCACTCATGCATAGACAAGGAGTAGGCAAGCAGATTAACTTAACCAGAATCAATGCTGTGTCAACTGACAATCCCAGAGGGAAAGCAGGGCAAAGGAACTAATACTTGAATTACATCATGATGGAATTCAAGCTGAATACATAAAAATTGAGGACATGAGAAGTGATAGAAAATAGAAAATGACTTGAGGCCAATGGATTGGTGATCCCCATGTGGCCAAAATTTGTTGATATGGGATATTAGAATACCTGAGTAGGGAATATGTGAATTGATAATTGGACTGAATTATCTGAAATTAAATTTCAGAGATGATAAAATTAATGTCAAGGTCAAAAAGGTTTGATTGGTTAAGGTGGAAAGGAGAAAAAGATCATTGCAAAAGATTATTGTAAGAAAGTAGATTAAAGAATAGGCCAAGATGTTGGTAGAATTATCCACCTGGATATTGAAGCCATCAAGAATTGTGAAGGTGGGGTGCCTGGGAGGCTCAGTGGGTTAAGCCTCTGTCTTCTGCTTGGGTCAAGATCCCAGGGTCCTGGGATCGAGCCCTGCATCGGGCTCTCTGCTCAGAGGAGAGCCTGCTTCCTCTCTCTCTCTCTGCCTGCCTCTCTACCTACTTGTGATCTCTGTCTGTCAAATAAATAAATAAAATCTTAAAAAAAGAAAAAGAAACAAAAGCGAAAATAAACTTTTGGGACTTCATCAAAATCAAAAGCTTCTGCACAGCAAAGAAAACAGTCAAAAAAACAAAGAGGCAACCCACGGAATGGGAGAAGCTATTTGCAAATGACAGTACAGACAAAAGGTTGATATCCAGGATCTATAATGAACTCCTCAAACTCAACTCAACATACACAAAACAGACAATCATATCCAAAAATGGGCAGAAGATATGAACAGACACTTCTCCAATCAAGACATACAAATGGCTATCAGACACATGAAAAAATGTTCATCATCACTAGCCCTTAGGGAGATTCAAATTAAAACCACATTGAGATATCACCTTACACCAGTTAGAATGGCCAAAATTAACAAGACAGGAAACAACATGTGTTGGAGGGGATGTGGAGAAAGGGGAACCCTCTTCCACTGTTGGTGCAAATGCAAGTTGGTGTAGCCTCTTTGGAGAACAGTGTGGAGATTCCTCAAGAAATTAAAAATAGAACTTCCCTATGATCCTGCGATTGCACTCTTGGGTATTTACCCCAAAGATACCAATGTAGTGAAAAGAAGGGCCATCTGTATCCCAATGTTTATAGCAGCAATGGCCACGGTTGCCAAACTATGGAAAGAACCAAGATGCCCTTCAATGGACGAATGGATAAGGAAGATGTGGTCCATATACACTATGGAGTATTATGCCTCCATTAGAAAGGATGGATACCCAACTTTTGTATCAACATGGATGGGACTGGAAGATATTATGCTGAGTGAAATAAGTCAAGCAGAGAGAGTCAATTATCATATGGTTTCACTTATTTGTGGAGCATAACAAATAGCATGAAGGACAAGGGGAGTTAGAGAGGAGAAGGGACTTGGGGGAAATTGGAAGGGGAGGTGAATCGTGAGAGACTATGGACTCTGAAAAACAATCTGAGGGGTTTGAAATGGCAGGGGTTGGGAGGTTGGGGTACCAGCTGGTGGGTATTATAGAAGGCACGTATTGCATGGAGCACTGGGTATGGTGCAAAAATAATGAATACTGTTATGCTGAAAATAAATAAATTAAAAAAAAAAGAATTGTGAAAGATGGGAGCCTGGGTGGCTCAGTCGTTAAGCATCTCCCTTAGGGTCCTGAGATCAAGCCCCTCATTGGGGGTCCTTGCTCAGTGGGAAGGACCCCTACTTATTTTATTAAGCATCTCCCTTAGGGTCCTGAGATCAAGCCCCTCATTGGGGGTCCTTGCTCAGTGGGAAGGACCCCTACTTATTTT
>NC_081557.1:105854342-105913765 GCF_022355385.1 Mustela nigripes
CCCTCTCTCACTCTGTATCTTTGTGTCAAATAAACAAATGAAATCTTAAAAAAAAAAAAAAAAAAAAAGAATGATGGAAGGAATAAAGGAAAAAAGAATATGAGCCAGGTGTTGACAATTTTAATGAAAGAAAAGGAATACCTAAGGGGTCAATAGGTGATTGCAGTGAAGAGAGGTGGAGGGGGGTATAATATAATGACATGACCTTCAAGGGAGTTGGGGTATTTGAAGGAGAATAAAGAAGGAATAATTCTGGAGTTCCTGAGTGGCTGTCAGTTAAGTGTCTGTCTTTTGCTTAAGTCATGATCCCAGCATCCTTGGATCGAGCCCCTAGTCAGGATCCCTTGCTCAGAGGGGAGTCTGCTTCCCCCTCTCCCTCTGCCCCTCCTCCTGTTCGTGCTCTCTCTCTCTCTCAAGTAAACAAATAAAATCTTAAAAAGGAAGAACAAGAAGAAATGATTCAGAAGTAACAAAGGTGAGTGAAGTCTAGAGGAACATGCATTTCCATCAAGACAGCTGGGAAACAGTGCTTTCAGGAAACATTCAGCTCTCAGGGCAAGAAGATGATGGAAATGTTTAGAGAAGAGTTTGAAGACATGGGACACTCGTCAATGACAGGAGGTTCTACAGGCTTCAGGAATTTTTGGAGGGGGAGATAGGAAATTGGATCAGATTAAGAAATTTATGAAATAGGGCGCCTGGGTGGCTCAGTGGGTTAAGCCGCTGCCTTCGGCTCAGGTCATGATCTCGGGGTCCTGGGATCGAGTCCCGCATCGGGCTCTCTGCTTAGCGGGGAGCCTGTTTCCTCCTCTCTCTCTCTCTGCCTGTCTCTCTACCTACTTGTGATCTCTCTCTGTCAAATAAATAAATAAAATCTTTAAAAAAAAAAAGAAATTTATGAAATATGGGGACAATAATAATTCCTACCAGATAGGCTGCTTGTGAGCCTTGAATGAGATACTGTGTGCCAACCATTTTGCACAATGTCTGGCACAGAATAAGTGCCCTCTATGCATCAGCCTTAACTGTTATTGTCCTAACTGGGTAGTAACAGGGTCATGACTTGAACCCAGGCCTTCACCTTCCAACTTCATATGTTTCCACTATCCACACCAGAGCATGACAGCACAGATGTCTCTGGCATAAAGTACTGCACAAAATGAGCAGTGAGAGTTTTTCAGGTCTCACCAGCCTCTCTATGCCTTTCTGTACATACAGGAAACAGCAGTGCCTAATCGAAACTGTCATGATGATTACAATTAAACCTAAAGTCAATAATTCACCAATTACTGGTTGATAGCTTATTTGATTTTAATATTCTCTTTCATGGGGTGGAAGTGAAGCATATCTTAGTGTATTTGTCTATTTGCACAGGGCTACAATGTTTCCAACCATATCCATTTGTTTATCCTTAATTGCTTTTAAAAATTTAGAACCATAACTATTCCACTGTTTACCGGAGATCTGGAGATAGGCACCTCTAGGAAGCTTAATATCCTCCTAGATATATCTTCTTACTGTTGTTTTAAATGATATGGAATTTCCTAAATGAAATTTCCTCAACCAATGTGACTTGCTCTTTAAGACTGGGTATAGCTTGCATTTTCAGTAGCATTTTTTGCAAAATATATTCCAAACTATATGTTTATAGACAAACATATATTTTTTCACAGCATATCTTCCAAGGAGCAGGGAATTACACATATCTGTGACTGTCAAAATAATTTCAACAAAAACAATGATGAAAATAGTTATTTTTATTTACACAGTATATCTATCCTGTATTCCAACCAATTATGCTAATCCCTTTACCTATTTATTTTTAAGGATTTTATTTATTTATTTGTGAGAGAAGGAGAAAGAGGTGGGAGAGGCGAAAAGGGAGAGGCACAAAGAGACTCCATGCTGAACACAGAGCCCCACATAGGGCATGATTTCAAGACCTTGACATCATGGCGGGAGCTGAAATCAAGAGCTGGTTGCTCAACTAACTGAGCCACCAGGTGCCCCTGTGTTAATCCCTTTAGAATACATAGATATATTTAATCCTGAAAACAACTCTGAAAGCGTCTCCATTTCCTCAAATGAAAAAAGGTGGTGTTTGAAGAGGTTAAATAACTCATCCAAGGTCACAACTAATAAGTGGTCAGGAGTCAAACCCAGGTCAGCCTGTTTTCTCCCCACAGAGAGAGTACTGGGCACAAAATGGGTCACTTAGGGAGTACTCAGTCACAGAAGACCAATCACTCTCAAAAGTGCTGTCTCCTCCAAACAACTTTTTGACAGGTTGTCTGCGTTTAGTGCAATATTTTTCAGTGTGATCCCTGATACTGTATCAGCATCACCAGGAAACTTAAGAAAATGCAAATTTGATTCTATAGAATTTCTGGGTGGGGCCCACACTCAGAGTTTTAACAAGCTCTCCAGTTGTTGTGAGAGCTTTTGAAGCCAGACTTAGAGATGCAGAAAGCATTGAGGAAAGCTGTAAAGGAGTGTGGGAGGCAAAGCTCTCTCAGTATTCTGACTTTCTCTCCTGAGAGCTTTCAACTGCAGCCTCACCTGCATAAGGGGCTGTATAGAATCAGCCCAGTGAGTTTCACTGCGTTTTACTAGCCTCTCAATGCCTTTCTGTGTGTAGAGGAAATAGTGTTGCCTACTAGGAATTGTTATGATAATTATAATTTAACTCAAAGTCAACAATTCACCAGTTACTGAAGGCTGGTTTGCTTTTAATATTCTCTCCTATGTGGTAAAGAAGAGCTGGGGAGAAGCTGCTCTGAGCTGTGTTTGCCCACCTGCACCAGGAGCCTGAGCTATCATAGCCGTGGGGCAGAGCACCAACTAACTCAATTAATTGTCATGGTCCGAGGCATTTGCAGCCCAGAAAAATCCAATTTGAAGAGTGCAGCTTAGAATAGTCCCCTACAAAAATTAGATTTAGTGCTTTTCGTTGCATGCTGAGCTATATCAGGTCCTTATCAACTTCCCCTCTGGCCCCGTAAGATTCTTCCCCACAGGGACTGAATGACACATAGCCTTCTCTATTCCCTGTCCTCGGGCTTCCTGGGAAGGGCCAGAACCTCCTCTCTAAACTCAGATGAATCACAGGGACATTTCCCCATGAAGAAGAGGAAGATCTTCCAGCTGGAAGCCTCCATAAACACCTTGTTAGAGGTAAAAGGACAGCAAAAGCTAATATAGGGGAAGGGGAGTTGAAGAGAGAAAAGTGTGGATGGTAATGGTACATATTAATATTCTGCAGGTGCAGAGCATTTCCACATATTATGCCATTTATTTCTCAAATGACCCTTTGAACTAGACAGTATTCCAATGCCCATTTCAGAAATGAGAGTTGGTGCCCAGAAAATTGATGTGGTTTGCACAAGTTTACATAGCCAATCAATGGAACTGAAATGAAAATGCAGATTTTTGACTAAAAATCATTGATCATTCTACCACGTAGCTAGGTATGTTGTCACTCAATAGCCCCTCTCAATCCCTCCCACCTTGCCTTTCTTGGGCTGCTTCTTGGAGGTGCTGCCTGCCCACTCAGATTTGATTTACAGATATGGACAGAGAAGATAACTCTGCAAAGGAAACACATTGTGCCTCTGTGACTCTGAAGACCTGGGCCTGATAGTGCATCTCAATTACCTGAAAAAAGGCGCATGGCACACACCTACCTCTGCCTAAGCCCAAGTTGAGGAACAAGGTCACTTACCTAACTGCCACTCGGGTGAGCACATGGTCTGCATCATCCAGATGGGCAGTGTGGGCTCCATCATGGCCACTCCCATGTTAGCAAAGCAGAGGGAGCCTGGAGAGACAGTTCTGTAAACACCAGGGCTACCCAGAAGCCCAGACCCTCCCATTGCAAAGAGAGGCATTTTTAGCTTACCTGCAGCTACCAGGATATAAGGGTCTTTGAGAAGTGTAAGGAGAGAAGTCCCCCTGGCACTCTGAGAACATGGACAACAAAAAACTTCCATTTTTACAGTGTACATCTCTCCTATTGTCATAGAATCTGAGAATATGCAGACAGGACCTTAGAAATCATCTATGTCAGCTCCTTTAATGAAGAGACCAGACACCCAAATCAGAGGAGATAATGTGACTTCCCCAATGTCACAGAGTCAGCTGGCAGTATACCTCCTGTGTGCTAGGCAAACACAGTGGTAGTCACAAAGAGTAAGACAACATGTTCCAGACCAATTCTTGCTTTCAAATGATCATCAACTAGATGAAAGTGGATTGTCAGCAAGGCCAGCAATGGGCAATGGGTGTCTGGACTCCTGGTCTTGGGCCTCACCACGAGATCTTGCTGGTGTTAATGTTTGCCAACAGGTAGAGTACTGAATCCCAAAGGTGAGCCCAGAGGTGATAACTTAGAAAGATCTTCAAGCATTCTGGAGGCTTCATCCTGACCATTTTGAGCCACACTGGCAAGTCAAGCTGAAGGTGTTTGAAAATACAGATTAAAATGCAAGCCTAAATGCTCAGTTCTAATTTCCCCTTTTTCTCAGAAAATCTTTATTCCAATTAAACTCAAATCACTCCACTTTCCTCCCATGCATTCCAGCAGGTTATTTTTCCTAAACTATGTTCAGGGTTTTTTGTTTTGTTTTTGTTTTTGCCTAAACTACCTTCTTTCTCTATTCAGGTCCGGCTCCTACCCATTCTCAAAGTCAGTCTTAAATGGCTCCTTCTTTTCCACTGTATTTCCTGACTCAGTAGCTGAAACTTCTCCCTCTAACAAACTTCCTGAGCACTGTGCCCAAATCTGTGGTGCTAACTACATTCTATCTGATAATTATTTAATAGTTTTGATATAATAACCCTCCCTGCATACTTAACAGGGGTACAATAAAATATTCAGAGATACTAAAACTAAATATATAATTCAAAATAAAGAGACAGATCTAAATCAAAAAATATACATAAAGAAGTCTAATAAGGCCTTTAGCCTAACAATTTCACTTATAGGAATTTATTCTATAGATTACTTCCAATTTTATAAAAATGCATATGCACAAGGTTATTAATTGCAGCATTCTTTATAAAATACTGGCAATTACCTAAATGTTCAAACATAGGGGATTAAATAAAATATGGCATACATACAGTGGTATTTTCTACAGGCAGAAAAATAATAATTAAATTTTTGAATATGTAAAATATTATCATCTAAGTCAAAACCATACAAAAAGATATTAAAGAAAAATAATTTCTCCTCTTACAACACTTTTGGTACCATATGTGAGGGCTTTCCCACCAAACAATTCTTCAGTTCTCTAAAGGTACTGGCTGGGTGTCTTATAACATAATTCAGTTCTGCACTGACTTCTTAGGGTTAGCACAGACCCCACAGGTAAAGGGCTTAGTCCCACAAGACTGATCCCAATTGAAAATAGTGGGTTCCTAGGTTACTCACACTTTTGTATATCTTGGCTATAAAATCAAGGTTTTTAATTCAAACTTCCCCATACTTTCTGTACTTCCTTATCTTTCATTCTTTGTGGTTTGATATGGATTTCCCAGAGACATCTGTGGCTTGGAGTCAGATAAATACCAACTCTGATATTTAACCATGATATAATGATAATCTATAAAGATGCTCTTTGGGGAGAGATTATCTAAACAGCTTCTAAGATCTTTTCTAGCTCTGAGGTATTGTAACTATGAACATACAAGTCCCAATGTCATTGTCTTTTGGTTCTGAGTATATATATATATATATATATATATATATATAAATTAAATAAATTTATATTTAAATTTATAATTAAATTTATATTTAAATAAAATAAATATTTTAAATATATTTAAAATATAATATATATATAATTTATATATATATAAATTTTGTTATATTTCCTTGATCCCTCATAAGGCCCTTCCTCCATCTTTGTCCAATATCAGACCAGACTGCCCTCACCACCATCTCCAATGCTACCCTAAATATGATGCTACACTAAATATGACACTACCCAAGTATAGTTCTCACTTTCTTCGACTCCACTCCTCTTCATCTTTCTTCTTTTGTTTTGACAGGGATTATCTAGAGGGGGTCTTTGTAAATATTCATTCTCTATATCCTTTGGCAATGGAGCTTAGAGTCAACTTACCTCAGGAGAGAATTTGGAAGGCTGTAGGATACACAGCTGGAGTGCTAAGAAAGAAAGTGGGAGAGAAAGAAACAGTTTATTTTGTCCACTGATTAGTTGAAGGCTTTAATAACAGCCACATTGATATCACTCTATCATATACAGATCTAACTCCCTGAGTTTCTTCCTTGTTTCCTAAAATAGGGCAGTCCTTGATCTTTAAAGCATGTCAAAACCGACATCAGAGCATAGTGCATTCCCAATCTGACTTAAACTATCATCTGTCTGGTGACCTCTTATAGTGACTTACCTCCATCCAGTAGTGCCAGGAAGGCCAATATGAGGAAGGGTGAAGACTGCCCAACAAACGAATACATCACACTTCCAAAAGGAGCTCCCACTGGAAAGGCAAAGCAGGCACAGATTTCAGAAGGAACAAATTCCTAGTTGGTGTGACTTGTCCACATTTACTCAATGAACTTCCATGTAAGGTTCTGGGGACTCAGAAATAAAGAAAACCTTGCTCTCAGGAGCTCACTTTCTACTAGAGAAAATGCATGTGATGGAGGTAGGGAAGGGGAACCCAAATAATTAGAACATTAGAAGGGTAGAGTTCAACAGTAAAGGTTCAATCTACATGGTGCTGTGCAAACATGATTCATTGAGTTCAGGTGAACACAGGGCTTTGTCAAGTGGGTAATATAGGTGGGAAAGAAGCATAAGTGAAGAGCATTGAGGTATCATAAAAGAGAGTGTGGTTGCAGTATAGAGGTTCCTCAGAAAGCTGAAAACACAGCTACCTACAACCCAGCAATTGTACTACTAGGTATGTATCCAAGGATACAAACATAGTGATTCAAAGGAGCACATGCACCTCAATGTTTATAGCAGCAATCTCCACAAAAGCCAAAATATGGAAAGAGCCCAAATGTCCAACAGATGCATGGATAAAGAAAATGTAGTATATATGATGGAATAATAGGCATTATAAAATGAAAACTTACCATTTGCAATGACATGGATGGAACTAGAGGGTATTATGCTAAGTGAAATAAGTCAGTCAAAGAAAAACAAATACCACATGATTTCACTCATATGTGGAATTTAAGTAACAAAACAAATAAACATGGAGGAAGGGAAGGAAAAAATAAATTAAGAGGAAAACAGAGAGGGAGGCAAACCATTAAAGACTCTTAGCTATAGAGAACAAACTGAGGATTGTTGTAGGGGAGGTGGGGTAAGTGGGTGAAGGGTATTAAGGAAGGCACTAGACATAATGAGCACCGGGTGCTACATGCAACTGATGAATCACTGAATTCTACCTCTGAAATTAATAATACACTATATGTCAATTAAATTGAATTTAAATTAAAAAAATTTAAAAGAGTGTGGTTGGATAACAAATAGAAGAATATCAATATTCAGTGTGCAGTCACTAGAATATGAGTTTTTGGGAGAGGAAAAGTAGAGGTGGGGAATGTCAAGGCCGAATAATCAACGGCCCTATATATCCAGATAAAGCATCTACTTGGTCTTGTGGACAGTGAAGAAACGTGTTTTAGCAGGGGAGAAATACCACCATCTCTGGGCAAAGGAAGTTTCTTCTGGTGGCATCTTTGCGGAAGGAGGGAAGGTACAAGAAATCAGGTAGTAGGCTGGTTCCAACTGAGATGTGATGAGGAACCAACCTTGAGGAAGTGGCTGTAGAGAATATTAATGGGCTTATCCATTTGTGAGTGAGAAGTGATAAAGGAGACCAGGATGTACCAAAGTTTCAGCTTGGATGTTTGGGAAAATGGATGTTAACAGAGAACAGGATTTTTGTTCCCTCTTCTCTCATTGTTTTGGAGGAGGAGGGTGGATATGTACCAGGAAGAGACCTTTGGTGTTTTCTCTTCAACTAGCTTGTGAGCTCCTCTAGGGAAGGAACCATTTTTGAGGCTCCTTACCTAAATTCCCTGTGTCCTAGCATTGACCTTGGCATATAGTAAGTGTTCCATAAAATATGTGACTTGGAATAGTCAATCAATCTATATGAGGAATGAACCTCAAAGAAAATGCATTACGGTTTAGAGTTTGGGGTTTGAGTCCAGAATTTGAGTCTATATCCTGGCTCTAGCATTTTCTATCTATATAAACTCGGATGGCTATTTAACATTTTTTTATTTCTCATTTCTGTAGTGGAGACAATTATTACCTCTTGGCAATGGTGTGAGGATTAAAAGAGATTATGTCTGCAATGTATTTTGCACAAAATCCAACAAAGGTCTCCTCTCATTTTGAAAGCACTGGTGAGGCAGTGGCTGCTAACATGGGGGATATTTGCTCACTGGAATAGATTAGGTTTCTTCCATTTCCAGGATGTCATGGACTATTAAGCTTCTTAACAGGAAGGGGATTTTGCCTTTCCTGGGGAAAACTTCAGGACTCAAAACATGATTGGATAGAAAAAGAAAGAAAATCCTATCTTCCATGACCCTTAGGAACACTTGCTCATGGAGCATCTTCGAAGAGTATGCAGTATCTTACCCTTTGAACCTAGATCTGAGACCAGGTGCCACTTACCCAGCACTCCCAAAGCCAGACCCCCCAAGGCAATTCCCATGGCACGCCCTCTCTCATAGTCATCAGTATAGACACTTGCCAGCATCCCAAGACCTGAAAGGAGAGGGAGATAAAGAGTTGGCATACAGGAGCCCTCTGTCTGCCTCTCTCACAGAATCCCTGTTCTATACTTAGTTTACAGTTTGAGGGGTCTTATAAAAATTAGCCCATATTATTTTACAAATACTGTCTCCACTGGTCCCCCAAAATTCCCACATTGCTTACTCCTTCTGTTCACAATATCATCAGAAGCACAAAAGTCTCTGGGAAGGGTAATACAGAATACCACTGTCCATTGATACAGCATTTCATTGCATTTTATTATTTCTTAGCACATTTCTCTGAATGAATGGACATGGAGTAAATCAAAGGAAAATCTACAAACACAGAACACTATTCTGTTCAGTGGAGGTGCCCAAGGAAGAGGGAAGTATAGAAGACATGTGGAAGATAGCATGGTCTGGGCTCTCTTATCATTTACTCATGTGTAAAATGGCATAAAATAGCTACTTCATAGGATTATGTTAAATATTGAATTTGATGATACTTTGCAAAGTGATAGTGTTACTAGTAGTATTAGCATTATTTTATTATAAAATGATAAGTGGGGGGCAGAGAAAAGACCATAGAGGGCCATTAAATAAAAGCCTGGTTTACTTCATGGTTTTACATTGGGCTTGCTTTGCCCTGAGCTGTCTGTATCTAAGTTATGTCAGGCTTAGGAATTTATAACACTGATAATAACTCTACAATTACCTTGTCTTTGAATCACAATTTCTGCCCACTAGGATACTTTCCTACCTACTTATAAATCTTATAGGGTCTGAAGGTAGTAGGAGATGTGTGTGTGTGTGTGTGTGTGTGTGTGTGTGTGTGTGTGTGGTGTCAGCATTACCTGCAACAGATGAAAATGAAGATCCAATGCCTTGAAGTGTTCGGGCCACAAACAGTAGGGTATAGGTACCAGAAAAAGCAAACACTGTGTATAGAGAATAGCAAGAATGTTCCAGTTAGCAAATTGTCTTTGTTCCTTCACCACCAGAAAAATGTGCCCATGATATTATAGATATGAACCACTATGTATATGTTTCAATAAAGGATGATCATTGCTCCTCTGTTCTTGGAGTTGTCTTTATAATCTCCCACACCTTAATCAGGATTGTATTTTAATTGACATAAAGACTAAGAAGCCACAGAAACACAAACCAATTTACCACACAGTGGATGGAAGCCTGGATTTTCACATTTCTGGCCCAAAGCTCAATATCTTGTCCACTGGAATCATGCTGTCCAATAAGTATAATGCCCTTAGACCCTACTTCTCAATCCTTCATATTTAATGCCCAGATTTACCTTTGTCATTGTTGGGCTCCACTGGGTTATCAACAGTGAGGGAATAAAAGCTATGTGTAATTGAAGGACCATAGGCATTGGGTAGAAAATATTATCTTATGATCCAATCAGATATTTCCTCTTATCTTATAGTGGAACCTATTTTAGCCAAATCAAATCAGTGAGTATGTATTAAGTAATATTAGATATACAACTATACAACATCATGTGAAATAAAGAGAATGTCCAGTTCATGTCCTTTAAGAGGTTCCACCTACATGAGACTAGCATACACAAAACTGACTACCAAACAGGAATATGTTATCAAAAATTAAATTACATGGTATTGGAGGTAAGCTTGGTAAATCCAGACACATCTCACCTCTATTTCAAGACAATGCCCTTGAAAGAAAAAATTCCCCAAAGTATCTGAATCATCAGAATCTGAATCCCTTTACCCTTTCATTACAGATATATTGGGTTATTTGAAGTCTTGTAATCTTCTCCCATTACTTCTTTATGTGATCATACTGTCTCCCAAACATGTGCGTATTTGGTCTCTCTTTGCTGGGTTTCCAATATCTTCTCCTAGGCCTTCTGATTTCCAGTCTGTTCAAGGTTAGTTATTCCTATTTCCTTTTTTACAAAGATTTTTTAAAAGATTTTATTTATTTACTTATTTGACAGAGAAAAGCGCACAAGTAGGGAGAGTGAAGGGCAGAGGGAGAAGCAGGCTTCTGGAGGAGCAGAGACCCCAAAGATAGACTCCGTCTCAGTACCCTGGGATCATGACTTGAGCTGAAGGCAGATGCTTAACTGACTGAGCCACTCAGGTACCTCTATTCTTATGTCCTTTGAGGATAGAATGGCCAGCTTTTCTCACTTTGCCAAGGACTTTGTATATTCTGAGAGCCCCCCCCCCCCCCCCCGAATCCAAGACAAAGTAGAAAGGTTGGTCACCCTAGGTAGGTAAACCCCCAACATGGGTTACCACTTCGCTCCTAATTAGATTAAGCATGGGTCTCAGTTAGGGGCCCCTAATGGTGTTAAGGGGCATCAGCAACCTCTTTAGTATTTAAAAAACCCTAAAGAGATGCCCCATAAGATTACCTAAAGACCAAACATTTGCTAGAATTCGGCCAGTTTAGTATAGTAACACTGGTTATGACATGGAAACAATAATTATTTAATTGCAGAGAATCCAGCAAGTCCTTATGCTAAAGAGTTCGCAATAGTCTAGTATTATCCTATTTTGCAGGGTGTTTGTTGTATCTCCCCAACTCCTAGGCTGGAACAATGTCATTCCATTCTTTATCTTTCCCCAGTGACTTCTGCCATCAAGACTTATGTGTGCTACATAAAGTTTTTTGGACAAAATTATGAGTCTCATTTGAGGAAACAAAGAATCCTATTAGTTTTTAATTTATTATTTGGCATAGCCTGAGATTCTAGAAGCTCAATAAACATTTCTAACTTGAATTCCCTCATTTTCTTTGATCTACTAGAATTTTCACAAGTAAGCTCCAGTTCTCAGAACTTTACACATCAAGTTCCTGCTCTTCGCAACCTTCCAGCTTTGACTCTAACAAATTCCTGTTAAGTATTGGTTGAGAAGAGTCGAGCCATATGCTGAAAGGGAAGAAAACTTGAGGAGGAGCAACAGAAAAGGCAGAAAAGTAACTAAAAGTTGATAAGAAAACAGAAAGAAGGAGCTATGTTATTGGGAGCAGAGTCAGCAGAGATATCAGGGAGCCACTAAAGGCTCCAGAGGCTGCCTTCTCCTTCAGTTAACCTCCCACTGCACACCACCCCCCATCATTCCTTCTTATTTTAATTCTCAGGGTAAATTTCCAGATAAAATTTGTTTACTTCCTGTTCTTACCCCATCTCTATTTTATTAGAACATTTATCTGATATTTGATAGACTATTTGTCTTTCTCTTTCATGTTTTTTTAGCTAATTTATTTCTCTAAGCTATGACCTTTAATGTCCTTACCTAAGGCAGTAGACTTTTTGGTATTATCTAGTTGCTGTTGTCCAATTTAGATTCTTTGCTGGTGGTCCTTTACCTTTGTGTATCAAAATAATACAACCTCTTCCCAAAGTTGGGATATTTGGACTAACCTCATTCATGGGACTACTGACACACACACACAACAGCATATCTATTAAAACAAACTTTACAATTTTCCCCAATTGAAGGAAGTAAGGTATCTGTTCTTCTATAGCAGAATATACAAATTCCAACTAGACTGATTTGCCACTACTGCTCTAATACCCATATTCAAAATTGCAAAAGATTTAAAGCAGTGTCATAGATCATTTAGTCAGATGCCTAATTAGCTAACTTGACCCTACTCTCTGCATTGTAGTGCATGTGATAAAATCAAAGGTAATCAATGAAAGAAATAGAAGAGGAAGCAATTTACTTACTAACTGTGGAGAGAAACAGGATAACAAAGCCAGCAAACATGGGGATGTGATATCCAATCCTAAAAGAGAATTATGAAGAAAAAAGATACAGTCCCAATAGACATCCATATACTTGGACTGTTTTTTTTTTTTTTTTCCCATGTGATTGGGAAGAGAAATGCAGTTATTTGAGTACATGGAAAAACATGTCTCTGAATGCAAGTGTACAGATAGGACATGATATATTAACTTGTATAAGTAAATGAACAAACATGAAAATTTACCCATAGAACAGGGCCCAAATCCTTTTTTCCAGAAAAGATGACCTAGTTAGAGTATATATCCCTTTGAAATGTTTGGATAATCCCAAACATTGCTAACAAGCCAGTGCTCCAGATTGCAGTAGCCCTGCCTTGGAGCCATGTTTCAAGGCACTGAAACAACATCAGCAGTATACTTCTGATCAGTGTTTGTTTTTGGTTTTGGTTTTGGTTTTTTTTTTGGTGCTCAATAGTCATTACATCACTAAGAAAATTTGAAACCTATGGCATTTCATCCATATCATGTTATCCTTTGGGTAACCAGTTTTCCAAACAGTTGTTTGCCCTGGAGATGGACAAGTGAGTTTTCCTTCTTTTTTCATTCTAACTACCTTTATGATACCTTAGCCTATCATCCTCTTCTCCTGAGCCAGTGAGTACCATGTAGAGCACTGTACCCATTGAGATACCTGTTGGTGAGAGGTCCCACAAATGGGTTGACCAGAAGTTGCATCAGAGCCTTTGAAGCAAACAGAACCCCAACCCGTATGTTCTCTTCCTCCAGAAACTCTGTGCCTTGCAAGCAGTTGTTTTGTTGTGCTGGGATGGCTCCAGTGACTGGAGGGGGGATGGTGTCAGTATTGTCATCTGTCCATGCTGTGCCATTGGGTGCACTTTCTTCGATAGCCACAGTGTTGTTATCAAAGAAAAAGATGGTGGAGAAGGTAGGAGAAGTAAGGACATGTTGAGAAATTGTGGTGGAACCAAGGTAGAGAGGAGCGTTGATTTCTTTGAATTCTGTGGCATACAGGAAGTTGGGTATAATGGGCACTGAAAACCGAGAAGGACAAACGATGAGAGCCAAGGACACTTTTTAACACTAACTGGTTCAGGGGCATTATTATGACCTTTATACTCATGTTTAAGGAATCTGTCTAAGTGACATAATTTGAAGCCTACTTAAAGAACTGTACATGCCAAATTATCCTATTAGATTAAGTACCTAAATTCCAACCCACACACAACTGGTCCTCATTACTCCTGAATTCTGTATTGGCCAATCACCTACTTGCTAACCTTTAGTTGTAATCACAAAATCAATACCCATGGAGTTTTCAGAATTTTTCTTGGACATGCAGGCAGAAAGTGGGGAAAATTTCAAGATATCGATGGTTACTTTCACAGCTGAGATGGAAGAATATAGTCTCAGTCTTATTATTTCAGCTCTCATATAAAGATGGCAGAGCATGGAAATAGTAGGAGCAGGGAAGTAGAGTGTTAGAAACTCCAGCTCTGGAGTCAGTTGGATATAGCTTGAACCCCAACTGGGTACCTAAGGCAAGTCACATGATACTTCTGAATCTCGTTTTCTATTTTGTGTTCTCTAAGCATAAAAAGAAAAATTCTCAAGTCCACTCACTGCTGAATTTTATCAGGGTGTATGCTGCCTGCTGGGGCCCAGAGCAAATTAACCCTCAGCATAAAGACCCAAACATACCCACTACAGTAAGCAGCATGTTGTCCAGAAGCAGAGCAACAAATACCACCACAAGTACCAGCTTCTGTGACTCTCTCCCCTCCTTTAGCAATTGCTGAGAAGTGTCCAAAAACACCCTGGGCATGCTGATGGCTGAGCTGGGAGCGTCTTCTCCAGTTTCTTATGAAAGGTCCCGTTACAGCTATGGGTCTTCTGCAGCCTTTATAGAAGAGGGGAGAAATTTTGCCCAGACAAGTGAAACTCACTAATAAAATGAAAAGTGCAAGTAGTTGCAAATACTAGGATGTATTTGAACCATTTCTTTGCCAGTATCTCTGCTTACTTCCTATACATCTCAATAATTCCACCTGATTCTCAGATTGCCTTCTAAGAAAGCACTGCTTACTGGCTTTTTATATCTGGAATTCTACCTGGCACATTAAGCAGATTCTAGCTCTGTTCACTTAGCTCTATGTCTCAAATTCCTATCACTTCAATTGTTTATGCCAATATCTGAAGCCTATTTGTATTATTACTTGTTCAATATTTTCCTCTAAATCCACTCTATTTAAAAACTAAATCACTATTTTTCTTTAAAAATGTGCCATACAAAACAAATTATGGTTCATGTGTGTACATTAATCCAAAATTATATTCTATGGTCTGTACCACCCCAAAATATGTCATGTGCTACAAGTGTTACTTGTGGTGCCCAGAGAAACACTGACCTAGACCAAGACTGTCAGTTCACAGATGAGAAATATGAAACTCAGAAGGCTAAGAGATCTGTTTTACATAGCTCATATCAAACTGGAATGAAACTCCAAGCATTTTAACTTGCAGTATTATAGTCCACCATCTTCCCTCATACTGTGGTATTTGAAGCACTTCTATGTTATTTGAGCTATAAATCCCTGCTCAGTAAAGTGTGTTACTGTGTGTAAATAAAATACTATCATAATTAGTTCTCTACTTAGGATTTCATGTCTTTAGTCAGCATTAAGTCACAATATTTTGTTAAACTTCAGGTAATAGCAGTTTCAGGGAAGAATTTTTTTGCATGTGTGTATGACTTCAATTGTGATATCAGCAATATCAATCATACACATTTTAATATATATTACTATCATGAAAGGCTCTAGAATTAATGTAACCTTTGATTCAGTAATTCTACTTTTAAGTAACTCTACTTTTCAGAACATATCTTAAGGAAAAAATCAGAAGTGTGGCCAAAGATTTATATTTAAAATTACTAATTGTTGAATTATTTATATTAGTGAAAAAATCAAACATTTTAATGGTGGAATATAAACAGCTCTTAAAAATCATTTTTAATAATTTCAATGACTTAGAAATACCCAATATATTGTTAAGTTAAAAAGGATAATAAACTATATTTGCAGCTTGGCTTCAATTATATAAAAACATTATGTGTGATATTTTTAAAAATTAGAAAAATACATACTCAAGTGTCAGTTATTATAATTACTAATTTAATTTTAATTTCTTTTTCCTTTTCTGTAGTTCCTAAATATTTTTTAATTGACTACTTTCATAATTAACATACTTTACAAGAAGCAAATAATTTTAAGTGATTATCACTGGAGTTCAATAGTGAGTCATAAATGTTGGGAGCAACCCAAGCACTAAGCTACTCTGTTCTATTCTAAGACCAGAGCCAGGAGAAGATCATCCATTCTATAGTTCTAAGTGACCAAGAGGTCTCCATGGAACCAAAGACCCAGATAAGTTTTAATCAGAAAATACATGCAATCATTTAAGATTTTTCATTTCTCTATGTAAAGATAGTGTTTCTAAATACAAATTTACCTGAGATACATAAAGAAAAAATTAAGAGACTAAAAAGAAAAAAAAAAGCAATAGAAACCTGAATGAAATAAGTACTGTAAAGACAGATCAAAAAAACACAAACAAACAAAACAAAACCAAGAATTTGCCAACCAATCAGTAGGAAACTTTACCTTAGAGTCAAAATTCTCTGTTAAGAGACAAATTATAAGAAAAGATTAAATGTCCAGGGAAAGAAACACCTTACCTTAGAGCCCGTCTCATGTGAGGTACTCAGTGAGGTATTGGCAGCTGTTAGCAGTTCAGAAGGGACTCTGTTCTCTGAGTGGATGTTCTGATGGATTTATTGCCACCTGTTATCTGAGGATGTCATGTGTGTCCTTTGTCCACAAAGATTTAATTGGAACTTCCAACAGGTTTCATTCAGAGCCTTAGTTCCCTGCGTCAGAGACAGGAAAGCAGAACTGGAGAGGATAAAGAGAGGGGGAAATTATCCTAAGGAAAGATGGACTGGGCTGTGCTGTTTTTCATCTGTGCTTATCTATCATTGAATTCATTAACTCTTGCCTAGGTCTGAATATAAATTGGAAGATTGGATGAAGCCAGAGTACAGTTCCTGTCCCTTGTTACTTAGTGAAAGAGAATCCATGTACCCCAATTGCTTTCCGGAAAGAAACAAATCTTAGAACATCCACCAGACTGAAACAAACAAAAATTTATGCATATTGTTCTCAAATCATAAAAATCCAACCTCTATTTCCTCTAAAGCATAGATAGTACTGCCATCTTTGCATCTCAGTGCTAGCAGATTGCCTGGCAAACAGTGGCTTCCAACAAGAAATTGTATGGATGAGACTGTGGCTCATTGTGGGGTCTTGGAGTACAACTACAGATCTATATTTTTCTGAACTTAAGAGTCATCAGTGGGGCAAAGAACATAAACAATTCACAAAAGAACAAAAGCAGCAACAGATGTTTCCAATTCATGTTCCCTCCTGTTTTAAGTAACTTGGGGATTTTCAATTTAGGGTCAAAAAAGAAGGAAAGAGTTTTAAAGGAAATCTGAAAAGAGAAATAAGGGCAAGGGGCAAGGACATTAAGGGAGCATATGAGTTTCCTGTTGCTGCTTTAACAAATTACCACAAATTTAGTGGCTTAAGGACAAAACAGATTTATTATCTTAGAGATCTGGAGGTGAGAACTCCAAAATAGGTTGTATTGAACTAAAAATCAAAGTGTTTACAGAACTGCAATTCTTCTGGAGGTTCCAGGAAAAAATCTGTTTTCTTGTCCATTTTTAGCTTCCTAGAAGTGGCCTGTGTTTCTTGGCTTGCAGCTCCCTTCCACCTTCAAGGCAGCAGCAAAGCACTAACTCATTTAACTCTCTCTCTCTCTCTCTCTCTGTGTGTGTGTGTGTCTCCCTAATTCTTAGTTTCCTATCTACTCCCTTTACTTATAAGAATTCATGTGTAATTGCACTGAGCCAATCCACATAATCTGAAATAATCTCCTGCATCTGAAAATTCTGAACCTAATCACATTAACAAAGGTTCTTTACCATTGAAGGTAACATATTCACAGGTTCTGGGATTTGAAGGTGACATCTCTGGGGCCATTGTTCTTCCTACTGTGGGGAGCATGACATACTATCCCCTTGCATACTCTGTGGCCAGAGCCTTTATAAAGAGAGTGGGTTGTGACTAAAAGATGGAGGAGCAATATTAATAAAGGCATTTACAAGACTCTAAGCATAAGGTGGTGTCCTATATGAAGCCCCGGTGACATTTCTGCCACTGTGCTACCCACCCTAAGTGCAATTTTGGAACACTGAGGGCTTAGGAAAGCTACCGGCAAAGCAAAGCTGCGACTAAGAGAGAACACCAGCAGCAAAGGACTTGGGTGCAGCACCTCCACAGTGAAGAAAAAACTCTTCTGAGATACCACCAAACTGAGGATGACCCACATAACTGGAAAGTCATGGTTTATGGGAGCTGAGGGCTTGAAAGAGCAGGTACAGGTTAAAAATAATCATACTTTATGCATTAATAGAAGCAATGCAACAGTAATAATAGCTATCATTTATTGAGTACCCACTATGTAAGGTATGTTTTTAATACACATATATTATACTTACATAGGTTGACTGTGACCATGTTAGTACTTACAGGTTAGCCAAGCCTGGGGTGTTCTTACAAATGTTCATCACTGGGGGGCCTGGGTGGCTCAGTTGGTTAAACGGCTACCTTCTGCTCTGGTCATGATCCTGGGATCAAGCCCGGCATTGGGCTTCCTGCTCAGTGGGGAGTCTGCTTCTCCCTCTGCCTGCTGCTCTGCCTACTTGTACTCTCTATCCGTCAAAATAAAATAAATAAAATCATAAAAAAAAACAAATGTTCATCACTGTTAATAATCAGAGTGTTGTCTATTAAATAGGAATGAGTTTTTAATCTTCCCATTTAATTGTTTAAATTTTAATTCCAGTGTAGATAAGATATAGCATTACATTAGTTTCAGGTATACAATATAGTGATTCACAAAACTACATTGAGATTACCACCTTACACCAGTTAGAATGGCATAAATTAACAAGGCAAGAAACAACAAATGCTGGTGAGGATGTGGAGAAAGTGGAACTCTCTTACACTGTTGGTGGGAATGCAAGTTGGTATAGCCACTTTGGAAAACACTGTGGAGGTTCCTCAAAAAAATTAAAAATAGAGGTACCCAGCAATTAGACTACAGGGTATTTACCCCAAAGATACAGATGTAGTGAAAAGAAGGGCCACATGCACCCCAATGTTCATAACAGCAATGTCCGCAATAGCCAAACTACAGAAAGAGTGGAGATGCTCGTCAACAGAAAAATGGATAAAGCAGATATGGTCCATATATACAATGGACTATTACTCAGCCACCAGAAATGATGAATACCAACTTTTTGCATCAACATGGATGAGACTGGAGGAGATTATGCTGACTGATACGCTGCTTATTAGTCAAGCAGAGAAAATCAATTATCATATGGTTTCATTACTTACTTACTTACTTGTGGAATATAAGGAATAGCACGGAGAACATTAGGAGAAGAAAGGGAAAAATATACTGGGGGGGGGCAGAAAGAATGGGAGATGAACCAGGAAAGACTGTGGACTCCAAGAAACAAACTGAAGGTTTTAGAGGGGAAGGGTGAGTGGATGGGTTGACCCAGTAATGGGTATTAAAGAGGGCACATATTGCATGGAGCACTGGGTGTTATACATAAACAATGAATCTTGGAACACCACATCAAAAACTAATGATGTACTATATGGTGACAAATATAACATAATAAAAATAATTATAAATATAGTGATTCAGCAGTTTCATATATTACATTATATCAGAGTTCATCAAGATAAGTATACTCTAATCCCCTTCATCTATTTCACCCATTTCCTTACCCTTCTACCCTTTTGCAGCCATCAGTTTGTTTTCCACAGTTAAGAGTATGAGTTGGGATAAATTGGAAGGGGAGGTGAATCATGAGAGACTATGGACTCTGAAAAACAACTGAGGGGTTTGAAGTGGCGGAGGGGTGGGAGGTTGGAGTACCAGGTGGTGGGTATTGTAGAGGGCACAGATTGCATGGAGCACTGGGTGTTGTGAAAAAATAATGAATACTGTTTTTCTGAAAATAAATTAATTAATTTAATAAAAAAAAGAGTATGTGTCTTTGTTTCTTTTATTCCCCTTTGTTTATTTGTTTTACTTCTTAAATTCCACATATGAGTAAAACCATATGGCATTTATGTTTCTCTGACTGGCTTATTTCTCTTAGAACTGTACTCTTTAGATCCATCCATATTGTTGAAAATGGTAAGATTTTATTTTTCATGGCTGAATAATATTCAATCCATTTATACATCACACTCATATGAATTCATATATATATATATATATATATATATATCACATTTTCTTTATTCATCTGTCAGTGGACACTTGGGCTGCTTCTATGCTTTGGCTACTGTAAATAATGTGGCAATAAACATATGGATGTATATATCCTTTTGAATTAGTGTTTTCATATTCTTTGGGTAAATGCCCAGTAGTGCAATTACTGAACAGTAGGGTAGTTCATTTTTAACTTTTGGAGGAAACCCCATACTGTTTGCCACAGAGGCTGCATCAGGTTGCATTCCCACCAACAGTGCACAAGGGTTCATTTTTCTCTACATCCACACCACTATTTTTTGTTTCTTAAGTTTTTGATTTTAGCCATTCTGACAAATGTAAGATGATATCCTTGTGGTTTTGATTTGCATTTCCCTGATAATCAGTGATGCTGAGCAGCTTTTAATATGTCTATTGGCCATCGTGATGCCTTCTTTGAAAAACTGTCTGTTCATGTCTTCTCTCCATTTTTTAATTGAATTATTTAGTTTTTGTATAAGTTCTTTCTATATTTTGAATACTAGCCCTCTATTGGATATGTCATTTATAAATATCTTTTCTCATTCAGTATGTTGCCTTTTAATCTTGTCGGTTATTTTCTTCTTTTTAAAATTGTGTTATGTTCATCACCATATTGTACATCATTAGCTTTTGATATAGTGTTCCAAGATTCATTGCTTATGTATAACACCCAGTGCTCCATGCAATACATGCCCTCCTTAATACCCACCACCAGGCTATTTTCTTTTACTGTGTGGAAGTTTTTTATTTTGATGTAATCCCAGTATTGTATTTTTGCTTTTGTTTCCCTTACCTCAAGAGACATATCTAGAAGGATATTGCTATGACTAATGTCAGAGAATTTACTGTCTGGGCTCTCTTCTAAGATTTTTATGGTTTTAGGTCTCACATTTATGTCCTTAGCTCATTTTGAGTTTATTTTTGTGTATGTTATAAGAAAGTGGTCGAGTTTCTTTCTTTTTGCATGTAGTTGTCCATTTTGTCCACCATCATGTATTAGAGACACTGTCTTTTTCCCATTGCATAATCTTGCATTCTTTGTCAGAGAATAATTGACCATATAATTGTGGGCTTATTCCTGGGCTTCTTGTTCTATGTTCTATGTGTCTACTTTTGTGCCAATACCCTATTGTTTTGATTACTACAGCTTTGTGATATAACTTGAAGTCTGGAATTGTGATTCTTCCAGTTTTGCTTTTCTGTTTCAATGTTACCTTGGTTATTCAGGGTCTTTTGTAGTTTCATACAAATTTTAGGATTGTTTGTTCTAGTACCATGAAAAATCCTGTGGGTGTTTCGATAGAAATTGCATTAAATGTGTAGATTGCTTTGTGTAGTATAGACATTTCAACAATATTTATTTTTCCAATCCAGAAATTTTCAATTTCTTTCAGCAGTGTTTAATAGCTTTCAAAATACAAGTCTTTCACATTTTCATAAGTATATTCCTAGACATATTAGTTTATTCCTGGACATATTATTATTTTTATTTTATTTTATTTTATTTATTATTTTTAAACTTATTATTTATTTTATTTTATTTTATTTTTATTATTTTTGGTGCAATTGTAAATGGAATTGATTTTTTAATTTCTCTTTCTGCTGCTTCATTATTAGCATATAGAAATGCAATGGATTTCTGTACATTGACTTTGTATCCTAACTTTACCAAATTCACTTATCAGTTTTTTCATCTCTGATTTAATTTCCTAATGTAAAAAAAATGAAGCAGATATGTATATAATGAAATGCAAATTCATGTGCTACTAATTCACTATTAGTAGCTATGCAAACAGACACAATTCTTTTAGAAAGCACTTTGGCTTTTTATCTTCTGTCTTTCAAATCATAAAATGTTCATACCTTTTGACCTAGTAAGTTCATTTCTTAGGAATCTATTCTAAGAAAATAATCTAAAATATGTGAGGAACATGATAAATACAATATTTTTATCATAGTAATTAAGGAAAAATTGAAAATATTAAACATCAAATATCCAAGTTTTAAGAAATGTGCAAGTACACGGTATTAAGAACTATCTGTTGTTAAAACAGAGAAGAAAAGATTATTATGAAGACCACATATCTGGGGGTGCTTGTGTGGCTCAGTCATTAAGCATCTGCTTTCAGCTCAGGTCATGATCCCATGGTCCTGGGATCAAGCCCTGAATTGGGCTCCCTGCTCACTGCTTCTCCCTATCCCTCTCCTACTCCCTCTGCTTGTATTCCCTCTCTCTCCTTGTCAAATAAATAAATAAAATAATAAATCATAAATCAAATAAATAAAATCTTTAAAAAAAACTACATATGAACCTGAAAAAAATTATCTATGCATATACATAGTTATTATAATGTGAAGTGAAAGGTAGGACCTGACAGCTTATGTATATTCATGGTAGAATTATATGCAATTGCCAAAAGGTAGAGATAGACCCAAATATTCATTGATGTATGAATGGATAAACAAAATGTGGTGGGATATATCCATACAGTGAATTCTTTAAAAGGAAGGCAATTCTGGGGCACCTGGGTGGTGCAGTTGGTTGAGTGACTGAGTCTTGGCTTCATCTCGGGTCAAGATCTCAAGTCACTGGGGAGATTGAGCCCTGAGTCAGGCTCTGCCCTCCATGACAATTCCGTTTAAGACTTTCCAGGGCAGAGTCTGCCTGAGACGTTTTGTCCCTTTCCTTCTGCCCCTCTCCCTCCAAATAAATAAACGAATCTTTAAAAAAAAAAAAAAAAAAAGGCAATTCTGACACATGTTAATCTTGAAGATGAATCTTGAAGACATTACTCTAAGTAAAATAAGCTGGTCACAAAAATACAAATGCTGTGTAATTTCACTTATAGGAGGTATCTGGAGTAGTGAAATTCATAGAAACAGAAAGCATAATGGTGGTTTCCAGGGCCTGGAGGCAGAGGAGGAAGTGGAAATTGTTGTTTACCTAATAGACTAAACTAATAGAGTTACAGTTTTGCAAGACAAAAAACTGGAGACAGGTTGCACAACAATGTGTATATACTTAATACTACTGAACTGGAAACCTAAACATTTTTAAGATAATAAATTTTGTGTATATTTGACCACAACTAAAAAATGTTTGACATTTCAAGTATATTGTAATTATATGCCTAGGAAAACTCCATATAAATAGGATAAATACACATAAATTATATTAGTGGTTATGCTAAATGGCAAATTATGGGAGATTCTTCATTTATTATCTAAATTGCAGTGGAAAATGTAAAAATAGTCACCAGTAAAAAAAAAAAAAAAATAGCTCATTCTATATGCTTTTGGACTAGCTAACTCTGAGTCCTTGATATAGACTAGTGATTTCTAGACAGAGCAGCTTATTGAGAGCAATTTGGGACTGAAATGGAAATTTGAGGACCTTTGATAGTGGTTTTGTTATCATTCCAGTTAAAGCGGCTGGCACACAGCATCATCAGACAGATAGATTTTTCTCCAGACCAAATAACATGCATAACCTAATTACTCTTTTGCCTGTGACTGACATAGCCTGCCAGAGCAGATGGTCTGATAGCTCAGACCTAGAGGGTGCTTTTGTTTCTCATTGCTTCCTGGTTTTCTTGCTGTTGAAATATTGAGCAATCGTTTCAGACTTCCTCTTATATCAAGTGTGTATGTCAACGTTCCAGCCTCAGACTAGAGGGGTTTGGTTCCTGTCATAAGCTTCTGAAAAGAACGCCAAGAAGATGTTACTTTATGGCAACGATTTATATAGTATTGTAGACCCTGCAGGAATGGGTTTGTGTCCAAAAGGCATTGAAGTGCTATGCCCAATAAACTGAGGGAAGAGTTCATTTCAGAGCAAGGGAAATGAGGTAGTTTAAAACCAAACTCAAAATAAGCTGGAACTTCATAGAATAATTGTATTGTAGGGACCCTGGACACAAACTGGATAAAATGATTAAGTAGACTGGAGATTAGGGAAATTCAGCATTCCCTCATTTCCAACCAACACCTCTTGATCCCCAGTGTTCTTGAGGATATAGCCCTGCCTATAAGAGATAGCAGACTCAGGAATGTCTAAAACCAAAGAAGATAGAAAATTTGGCCGTATGATAACCAGCTTCTTTATCCCTAGAGCCAGGTCCCTTCAAATTCAGTCTGGATTTCCTTTAGCCAGGCCTACCAAGAGAAGCCTGCAGCCCTTCCATGACAGTAGTAGGTATCTTTGTAGAATTAGGAGGATTTTCTAGCTGTTGATTCTCACCTGCACCTGCTATCTCAGTCATTTCCTTTGTTTCTTCAGTATAGACCTAAGAATCATATCCACATGGCTGCCTATCTTGTACTTTCTACCTGCTTTTAATCTAACCTGATAAAGTCCCTCCCTTCTTTCTAGTTTCTTATTGCCTTTCAGTATGTCATTTCAGAAATTCCCCCTTGCTATCAATTTTCTGCCTGCTGTCTTTCCCTGATTATCAGGGTGCATCATTTCTGCCTAGTGTGAGTCAAGCCCACTGTGCTTAGGAAATGCAGTTCCAACTACATTTACCAGTCAGTGCTTCCATCTCCTTTCTTTAGTGCCCACCTTGGAGCTATGCAGGAGAACAAGACTGGCCAAAATCCAGAAGCAGAAATACGATACTTTATTACACTTGTGGCATTTTTCTTTGAATTGCCATTATCTGCTTCTAGACTGCACACCGCTTAAGGGCAGGGTTTTATCTTCCCCATCTTTGCATTCCACATAGCACCTGACATCTTGCCCAGTAGAAGTACTTGATAACTAGTAGTAGTAGTAGTAGTTGTTGTTGTTGGTAATGATGATGACAATGATGATGAACTTTCTTTCCTCTTTGAGCATTGCATAAAACTGGTGAAGCATTAGTTGCCTTGAAAGAGACTTACACTTTCCAGACACTCACTGGTTAGGCATGGGAATAAGGAAATTCCCTTTCCATATGGATTTCAGCTCCCACTCACACCCGTTTTGACTTGTGTGAGCAGAATTCCACAAGCAGAATTGAGAGTTTTGAAATCCACCACTGGCCCTTGGGATCTCAGCCTCAGTCATGGCTCCTTACAAAATTAATTCATGGATCAGGGATGGAAAATCTACCATCTCATGCATGACTGCATTGGATCAGAGAGTGTATAGAAATATCCATGACTTTAGTAGGCTATTTTTAGGCCACTGGTATTGTCTCTTAAAAACAAGGGCCATGTTTTCTATAAACATATTTTTATAAGCACAAAGAAACAGAAAAGATACACCTGAATTAGCAAGGTTTGGGTCCTGGTTTCTCTCTTTCCTAGCTATGAAACTTTGGATAAACTACCTGACTTCTTTGTGTCTCAGTTTGCTAACTTCTAGAGTTTGTGTGGAGTAGAGTAATCTACTACAATGAGTAGATTAAAAATGAGTACTTTGGATAAACTACCTGACTTCTTTGTGTCTCAGTTTGCTAACTTCTAGAGTTTGTGTGGAGTAGAGTAATCTACTACAATGAGTTGATTAAAAATGAGTACATGGCACACAGACAACATATAATATTAGATTCTATGAACTTATTTATCAGAAAAACAGTAAAACATTGACTGTGCTCCAACTGAATTCTATTTTGGAGTAGAATTTACAAATACTAAGTTTCTTAAAATAAATTCCTCTTCTAAATGGATCATCCACCATGAACCGCTTCAGAGCTATTACTTCTTGTTTACTATGATAATTTACATGCCTGTTCAACTCACATCAGACACCCAATTAATGTACCTCTGATACAAATTCTTTCCAGATTCTAACTGAAAAGATTTGCATTTCCATGGATACTAACCTAACCTAAGTAAATCTTAGCTGAGTTTCCCCTTACTAGTTAGACAATCAACATGTCATTTTATGCTGTTTTGCCTGTTGATTTTTGTCAAGTCAAGTGTGTTAAACTTGTCACCACAATTTAACCTTTAGCTTCTTAGAAATAACACTTTATGATATGTCATCTTTACTTTGAATATGTGACACAGGCCCAAAGAAACTGTCTGCCTGAAAGGACAAAGCTCAGTCCAATGTAGTCCACTCTGCTTACCACTTAGGAGGAGAAATATGTACTCTAGTTCTTCCAATGCTAGGCTTTCCAATGCCAGGCTTTCCAATGCCTAGCGCCATGTTGAGTTTATTACCAGTATTCATTCAATATGCACTTGTTGATAGAAAATGTCATTTAAGTGCTAACTGTACTTCTTTAATGAACACATGAGGCCTTCCCTAGTGATGGTCAGATGGAGACATTGAGATTGCACAGGCATGTTGCCATGACAACTAGTGGCACAACAGAGATGATCCAGCTCAGAATAAATCCTCGATTTTTTCCTGAGAATCCCAGATATTCTAAGTCTAGCTTGTTTCCATGTCATCTTTGCAACCAAAGTAGGAGCTTCAGGCAAACACCAGCTCAGTGTCTGGGTCTCAGATTCTCATTTCAGAGAATCAGAATCCCCCACCTTTATCAGAATTAATTTAGTCTTCCAAAGGACCCATAAATAGGGATAGAGTAGACCATCTAGAATTACTCTGCATCAGAGGGAATCTCCCAGACTTAAAGAAATGTATACACAGGTGACAGAGAAAAAACTAGGCAGTTGAAGACCAAAAAACAAAACAAAAACAAACCATGGTCTAATGTCTAGGAAAGTTAGATTATCTTCTTAGCTCTGCTACTATATTGCTTCTGAAATTTGGGAAAATCACTTTCTTTCCTTAAGCTGCAGGTTCCTCATCTGCAAATTGTCCAGTTATATCTAGTTGATTCTTATTGTCTCTTCCAAGTCAAATAACCATAAACTAGTCTGAAAGGTAAAAACAATGAGTTTTTATCAAATGCTAACTCTGTGTCATCTGTCACTACTTTCTTTGACCCAAATTCCTTCCAGGTCTCTGTAATACAGAAGTTTTCATTTGCTTGATTGTATACCTATTTTACCCCTAGTCAAAATTTCTACCTATTAAAATAAAAACTGTACATTTTATTTTATTTTATTTTATTTTATTTTAAGATTTTATTTATTTATTTGACAGAGAGAGAGATCACAAGTAGGCAGAGAAGCAGGCGGGGGTGGGGGGAGCAGGCTTCCTGCTGAGCAGAGAGCCCAATGCGGGTCTTGATCCCATGAACTGAGCTGAAGACAGAGACTTAACCCACTGAGCCACCCAGTGCCCCCAAAACTGTACATTTTAAACAGAAACATCTTAACATTCTTAATTTTGTTGCTGATTAAAAAGTCTAATGGAGGCTGAAGCAAAGAAAAAAAAATTTGGCAGATAGAATACAAAACTTCCCGTAACTCAGAGGTCACCACTGATAACATGTATTCCTTTTCAATATTTTCTCTGAGGGTATGTGCACAAATACAGATAATAGAGATTATACTGTGTATTCCATTTTATATAAAATTTCAACTTAGTACTTTATTATAAAAGGCATTTTTTATGTCTAAATGTCTGAATAATATTCTATCAAATACATATCAGCATTTATCCAACTGATTTCCTTTTGTTTGGAGTATTTAGGATGAGAAAAGGCTATTTAGATCTAAGGAAAAAAAAGAAAGGCTTTGACAAGGGGTACCTGGAGTTTCAAACTTGTTCCCACTTTACACTACTAGGCATGATACAGTCAGCACCTGATAAAGGAACTTCCAACCATTGTCTTTTTCTTGGATTTACATGTTTAAACATTTAAGCCCAAAGTCACACTGTACAATAAGAGATAGTCCACACTGAGACTGGAGCTGCTGACTCTGAGTCTCATGTTCTGAGCTACTTGCTCAGTAGCCATTGCTCTGAGTATAGGGGGACCTCTATTGTTCCCTTCCTTTCCACAACACCTCAGTGAACCTAGTGACATTGAAAATAACACAAAATAAAACCAAAGATCAGTTTTCAGGAAGTCAATACAGTTTTCAACCTACAAAGCTCACTTTCCATCTGATGGTCAGAAATACAAGATAACCACAGTTTGGCCACCGTGGCCATTGCTGCTATAAACATTGGGGTACAGATGGCCCTTCTTTTCACGACATCTGTATCTTTGGGGTAAATATCCAGTAGTGCAATGGCAGGGTCATAGGGAAGCTTTATTTTTAATTTCTTGAGGAATCTCCACACTGAACCAACTTGCATTCCCACCAACAGTGTAAGAGGGTTCCCCTTTCTCCACATCACCTCCAACACATGTTGTTTCCTGTCTTGCTAATTTTGGCCATTCTAACTGGACGAATGGATAAGGAAGATGTGATCCATATACACTATGGAGTATTATGCCTCCATCAGAAAGGACGAATACCCAACTTTTGTAGCAACATGGACGGGATTAGAAGAGATTGTGCTGAGTGAAATAAGTCAAGCAGAGAAAGTCAACTATCATATGGTTTCACTTATTTGTGGAGCATAACAAATAGCATGGAGGACATGGGGAGTTAGAGAGGAGAAGGGAGTTGGGGGAAATTGGAAGGGGAGGTGAACCATAAGAGACTATGGACTCTGAAAAACAATATGAGGGGTTTGAAGTGGCGGGGGTGGTGGGAGGGTGGGGCACCAGGTGGTGGGTACTAGAGAGGGCACGGATTGCATGGAGCACTGGGTGTGGTGCAAAAATAATGAATACTGTTATGCTGAAAATAAATAAAAAATAAATTAAAAAAAAAGAAATACAAGATAACCAACACAACAACAACGAGAAAGTATACACACACACACACACACACACACACACACACACTCACACACACAAATACACTCACACCCATATGCAGGGTTTAATTAGGTTCCTTTCCCATATGATGCAAAAAATTTTACATAGATAATTTCACACTGGTTTTTGCATTCTTACATGGAAATTCTCAGCTCTGTTTATTTAATCTACTGTGGTTTGTCTTCACAATGCTTTCCTTGATCAAAATTTTCCAGCAAGTGAAGAGAGATACACTGTATATGGGGAAAATTAGATCACTGGCATGAGCTTTTCTTTCACTTCCCTTCTCTGATTTTCTTCCCCAATAATAATTTGTAATAAAAGAATAAACTTTTTAGTTTCTTTGTGAGATGTTGATTTCTAGGTGCCTTCTTTTAATTCCTTGAGAAATATCACATAAAAATCTTTCTCACTGACATATGGATGCTCACTGACAGAAGGAATTGAGAATCAGCCCAAAGTCACACTGTACAATAAGAGATAGTCCACACTGAGACTGGAGCTGCTGACTCTGAGTCTCATGTTCTGATCATGTTCCCTACTGCTGGGGCCAGCTGTCTTGTATTCCTTTGGGGTAAAGTAAGGACAAGATTTTAGCAAATAATAAAAGGGCAATAGCCAGCATATGGGATGAGTATTCCATAGGAAAAAGAAAAAAAACTCTCTGTATGGAAGTATAAGATTGGTGAAGAGCTGCTCATCTTCAGAAAAAGAGCAACACATTTTGATTAATCTAATCGCTATGTATTAAATATTATGTGCAAGTTGCCTTGCTAGGTACTATATATATAAGACACAAGAAAATTACAACATTTAATGTCTGCTTACTATGAACTAGTTAGGTAAACATGCCATTTACAAAAGCTATAGAAAAGAATCTAACATATAACAATTAATATGTAAATGTTTGATCAGTCAGAGTATATAATAATAACACTAGCTGAAACATATTTAGCTTTTGCTATTTGCCAAATCACTCTCTTTTATTGCTTACAAATTTATGAAAAAGATAGTATTATGTTTCTCAGTTTGCAAATGAGACCCAGAAAGAATTAATAAACAAATAATTTTTTCAAGGTCATAGAACTAATAAAATCAGGACTCAAATTAAATCTGTCTGGCTCCAGAGTCCCTTAACCCTAATACTGTATTCCATTCCTTTCCTCAGGTTACACTCTCTGCTTGAGTGTATGAGTTTAGATAGTTAATTTCTACTTTAAAAGCAAAAAAAAGAACCCTTAAAAATTCAATATCAATTATTCATATCAGTGCATAATGTCTCCTGGTTTTTATCAGCATACAAAAGTGTTTTATGCTATTGCAATTGGTATGTATTCGTGTTTAGCTCTTTTTACTATTGTTTTGTACAAATAGTTCCATATACTTAAAATCCACTAGTTATATATTATATGTATACTAATACTCCATTAAATATAGATCCTTCTACTAAAAGTCTATTAGAAGTAATAAATGAATTCACTAAAGTTAAAGGACACAGAACTAAGATACAAAAATCTGTTGCATTTCTATACACTAATCATGAAGTAGCAGGAAAAAAAAATTAAGAAAACAATTCCACTTATAATTGCACCCAGGAATAAACTTAAACATAGAGGTTAAAGGCCTATATTATAAAACTTTATAAGACACTGATTAAAGAAATTGAAAATAACACAAATGAAAATATATCCCATGCTCATAGGAAGAATTAATATTATTAAAGTATCCATACCACCAAAAACAAACTACAGATTCAATGCAATCCCTATTAAAATACCAGTAGCATTTTTCACAGAACTAGAACAAATAATAACAAAATTTGTAAGAAAAACTCCAATAGCCAAAGCAATTGTGAGAAAGAAGAACAAAGATGGCAGCATCACAATCCCAGATTTTGAGATATCTTACTAAGCTATAATAATCAAAATATGTACTGTAGACCAAAACTGATTCCTACTTTCAGAATAACAATTACATATGATGTTGGCACAAAACGGACACAACAAGGGAAGAAATAGTATACAATGGGAAAAAATGATCTCTTCAATAAATAGCGCTAGGAAAACCAGACAGCTACATGCAAAAGAATGAAACTGGATCACTTTCTTACACCATACAGAAAATAATCTCAAAATAGATTCAAGATGTAAATGTGAGACTTGAAACCTTTAAAATCCTAGAAGAAAACATAGGCAGTTATCTCTCTGACATCAGCCTTAGCAACATATTCATGGATTTGTCTCTTGAGGAAAAGGAAACAAAAGCATAAACAAACTATTGGGATTACACCACCACCAACAACAACAACAACAACAAACACACAAACTTTTGCTTGGCAAAGGAAGCCATCAACAAAGCAAAAAGACAACCTACTAAATCGGGAGAAGATATTTGCAAAAGACATAACCAGTAAAGTGTTACTATCCAAAATATATAAAGAACTTATAAAACTCAATATTAAAAAAACTGATAATCAAATTAAAAATGGCAGAGGACCTGAATAGATACTTTTCCAAGAATACATGTGGATGGCCAAAAGACACACAAAAAGATACTTAGCATCATTAATCATCAGGGAAATGCAAATTAGAAATGTATATGTATATGTATATGTATATAATGGAATATTATTCAGTCATCAAAAAGAATGCAATCTTGCCATTTACAGTGGTATGGATGGAACTAGAGGGTATTGTGCTAAGTAGAAATAAGTCAGTCAGAAAATAAAAATACCATATGATTTCACTCATATGGAGTGGAATTTAAAAAACAAAACATGAACATAGGGGAAGGGAAGGAAAAATAAAATAAGAGGAAAACAGAGAAGAAGGCAAAGCATAAGAGACTCTTAGCTATAGGGAACAAACTGAGGGTTGTTGGAGGGGAGGTGGGTGGTGTGATGGGGTAAATTCATGATGGGAATTAAGAAGGGCACTTGATATAATGGGCATTATGTATTGTAAACAACTGATGAGTGACTGAAACTAGTAATACAATATATGTTAATGAAATTGAATTTATTTTTAAAGACTTTTTTATTTGAGAGAGAGATTGAGGTCACAAGTAGGCAGAGAGGTGGAGGGAGGGGGAGTAGACTACCTGCTGAGCAGGGATTCCCAGGACCCTGAGATCATGACCTGAGCCGAAGGCAGAGGCTTAACCTCTGAGCCACCCAGGCGCCCCTGAAATTGAATTTAAATTGAACATTAAAAAAATAAATTTTGAGGTTAATACTTTGCTTATGTACTGTAGACCAAAACTGATTCCTGTTTTCAGAATAACAATTACATAAAACTTTTTAAAAATTAAGAATTTTGAACTACTCCTAAGATAAAAAGATAAAAGGTGTAATTATATTAATTCACCTTTTTTTGTTATTCAAGATGTAGAGTCAACCTAAATGCTCATAAAAAGGAGATGTTAAATCAACTACAGTAGATTATACTATGGAATATTGTGTCAAGTTTCAAGACAATGAAGTAAATTTTTATGCATTGATATGAAATGAAACCTAGATTTATTATTAAATAAAAAGAGCAAGTTATAGAACACAGAATGGTATGTACAACATCATCTTATTAATATTAAATACTTACACACACCTCAAATCTGTATAGATACCTATCAAATTGACAAGACTGGTTCCCTCTGGATGGAACTGGATGGGAATCAAGAGAAACTTTTGACTGATTTGTGTTATGCACATTTAAAAAAGAAAAAATAAATTACTGTATTACTTGTTTGAAAAAAATTAAGAAAATAAGAAAAACAGGTATAACAATAGCTGATAGTTTGATATTCATTATCTGAAATGTACCTACTATTATGAAAAATTAACATAAGAATACCAGATTGTATTTTTATAAGAAAGAAAAAAAGCTATTGTATACACGGGAAAAAAAAAAACAGCGCAAAAATCTATTAAATGACTGAAACTACACAGACAGGTTATTAAATTAAAAGAATTCTCTTGGGGTGCCTGGGTAGCTCAGTTAGTTAAGCATCTGCCTTTGGATCAGGTCATGATCTCAGGCTTTGGAATCGAGCCCCATGTCAGGCTCCCTGTTCAACAGGGAGTCTACTTCTCCCTCTCCTTCTGCTCCTCTCCCCTACTTGTACTCTCTTTGTCAAATAAATAAAGGCTTTTTTTAAAAAGTAGAATTCTCTCACATATATGCATATATCTACATATATACTTTATACATATAACTAACTACATTTATACTTATATAAACTTTTACATATATACTTACAATACTACATATTTATACACTACTTAAAATGTATACAAATTAGGGGTGCCTGGCTGGCTCAGTGGGTTAAAGCCTCTGCCTTCAGCTCACGTCATGATCCCAGGGTTCTGGGATCCAGCCCCGCATCGGGCTCTCTGCTCAGCAGGAAGCCTGCTTCCTCCTCTCTCTCTCTCTCTGCCTACTTGTGATCTCTGTCAAATAAATAAATAAAATCTTTTAAAAAAATCTTTAAAAAATGTATACAAATTAATCTACTTTGCAATAGCTTTTTTTAAAAAACAACAATAATTTATTTTGAAAGATTTTTTTTTATTTTTAATTTCAACACTTAAGGCTATGAATTTTCAAAGGTTAAGGAATACCTTTCACTGGATAGGCCGTAACTTATGAATGGGCATCTAGATTATTTCTAGGTTTTTGGCATTTCAAAATGTTTCAATGAATATGACTGTATATATCCGTGTATATGCATATAGATTAATATAGATCACATATCATATAATAATATACATGATGTATATGTATCTAATTAATATGTAATTGAAAATATTTATAATATATACTGACATAGATAAATACATGATATACAGATGAATATGATACCAAATTGCTTTTCTAGATAATATACCGATTATATTTTTAGCAATAAAATATGAAAATTCTTGTTTCCTTATGCTCTTGCAACTTAATTATTGCTATTCTCACAAAACAAAATGGTGTCTGTTTTCCCTTTTTTTTCAATAATTATTAAGATATACTAAATGATGCTCAGTATCACTCAAATTTAAGGAACGTTTGCTTCAGTGATATGGTTCAAACGAGCTGTGAGCATTTATACAGAAGGGATAATGAGATTCACCTAGAATGAGATGAGATTCACCTAGAATAGACTTGAAATAACCAAGTAATGTTCATTTAATTTGTAATATACCGTCCAGATGTAAAGTTCAAACCCTAAAATTTTCACATATGTACAAAAGGTTATTGTTCTCTATTAAGCATCTATCTCCCCAGCATATCACAATGATTTTCTAATGGCCAAATATGATGAGTATTTCTAATACTTCGATCACTTGACTTCTCTTCGGTTTTCGGCATTATACAATAATCTTTCCTAAAGATTTTCTCTTCCTTTTGCATCTCGGACATGTGTTCTAGGTTTTCACAACTCTAATATCATCCAAATTTGATTGCAGGATACTCTTCATTTATTCATCCCCTGATTTTAGTGATCCCTTAAAGATGATCTTTAGCATCTCCCCACAGTGCACACCTGCTCTGACCTACATATTTTATTTCCTTGTTAGGTACCTGGTGATAAGTCAGAAATTTTGATATTGGTTTAGTCTAGATACCTCCTTGTGAGGCACTAACCCATATAATTCACTAGAAATCTCATTCAGAATGAGATTTCTGGAAACTTAACACATCCCCAATTAGCTTTTCTCTTTTTCTCCACCACCACTGATGAGGTTTTTTACTTCCTTCTCTATGCTGTACCTATAAACAGCACTGCAATCAATTCAATCACTCAGGCCCTACGCCTGGACTGTCACCTCCTATAACCATCTAGTCATTTTTGTATGAGTTCTCCCTTTAAAATAATATTGAAAGATATTACACTTTGTGTTTCACACCGTCCTAAATAGTCCACTATATGTTTTTTAAATGGATATATCAGTAAATAAATCGGATAGGAAGACAGTAAAGTGCAAGAAATGATAGCACATACTACTTTATGTTAATCACTAGAATAGGTTTTACGGTTTTTTGTTTTTCAAAGTGGTTTTTCAGCACTTTCAGTGTCATGAAAATGGACACCAGTTGACCTTTTCTTGTACGTGCTTGCCTTTCTTCCCCCTCCCTCCCTTCATGCGCATCCTTTTTTCCTTGTTTCTTCTCTTTCTTTCTTAAGTCGTGCCTTTTTTTCTATCTGGGACCCTCTCAACGCTTCTCTTCCGTCCCTGGCCCAGCGCCCTCCCTCGCAGCACGCTGGTCAGCTCCTCTGGCCAGTGCACCCTCTCAGCCCCGCCCACGCGGAACTCGAGTCGCGAGGCTGCGGGAGGTGCGCTGCGCAGGGGGCGGGGCGAGACCGGAGCTCTGCAGCGGGCGTGGGCGGAGTCGGGAGCAGGCCACCTCTGCTATATCTGCGCCTGCGCTGGGCGGCTGCGGAGCCAGTCGGGACGGAGGAGACAAGATGGCGCTGCGGGCGATGCGGGGGATCGTGAACGGGGCCGCACCCGAACTACCCGTGCCCACCAGTGGGCCTGTGGTGGGATCTCGGGAGCAAGCGCTGGCAGTTAGCCGGAACTACCTTTCCCAGCCTCGCCTCAGTGAGTATCAGAGAAAAAGACGAATCCTGTCTTGCTCCTTAGCTCAGCCTCTTGCTTCCATTCACCTGCTTAGCAGGGGAGGGGGCTTTATTTTTCCTTTCTCATCCCACCTGCTCTGACTTATTAGTCTGTCTCTAGAAGGAGATTTGAGTGTACCTGATGTTTTCGTAATATAGGTGGCGGAGGGCAAGAGCGTTGACGAGAACTTTTTCCTGGGGTTGGTGGGCTCCTGGCTATTGACCCGCCCTCTCCAACTTCCTCGACTGGAGCACCCTCAGGCTCTTGCTTCTTGTCACTTCAATCTTAATCACCCTCTGACCTCAGCTGGATCTGTAGGGGTCGAGGGAACGACTCTTCCCATCTCCTCCCACCAGTGTAGATCTTCAGGGCTGGTCAGGAGTTCTTCCGAGGGAGACTAAGTGCCATCGCTGACGTGGTCTGGCCCTTGGTTGATGAAGGTCAGGCCCGCAGCCAGAAGATGTTCTGTGGAGGGGCTGCTGCACAGGAGGACACGTTGGTGTCAGAGACGCTACAGCTGAAAAGTACCCTGTAGGTCATCTAGTCTAACCCTCTCATTTTACAGTAGGAAGCCTAACGTTCTGGGAGGGACAGGACTTGCCAGATTTTAAACAATTATTGGCAGAACAGAAACTAAAATTTTGTTTGTTTGTTTCTTTCTTTCTTTTTTTTTCTTTCTTTCTTTTTTTTTTTTTTTTAAGTAGGCTCCATGCCCGGCGTGGAGCCCAACACTGAGTTTGAACTCAAGACCCTGAGATCAAGAGACCTGCTCAACTGACTTGAGCCAGCAGGCTCTTCTGAAATTCCGTTTAATTCTCGTTGGTCCTCCTTTTTTTTTTTTTTTCTTTTTTTTTTTTTTTTTTTTTAAACCATTGTCTCTTCATTTACTGACAAGTTAAACCTGACACAATTAAGTGCAAGGCTATCTTGGGGAAGCCAAGCAGCTTTGGCCATATTATATAGTATTTTTAAAAATATTTTATTTATTTATTTTACAGATCACAAGTAGGCAGAGAAGGGGTGGGGATGCAGGCTCTCTGCTGAGCAGAGAGCTGGATGTGGGGCTCGATCCTGGGACCTGAGATCATGACCTGAGCCGGAGGCAGAGGCTTAACCCACTGAGCCACCCAGGCACCCTCATATTTTATAGTATTATGTGCAGAATATATCATATGCATGTTTAAGTGCTGTGATTATTTAAAGAAAAAAAAACCCTGCCTTAATAAATGCGGTTTTACATGGACTACCCAGTAGTTCCAAAAGAAATTTTTTTTATTACTAACCAGTACAGTTGTACAGCAACAGAGCTCTTCACAGCTTTCTTCAGAATTCAGGATGAGCCTTGGAAATAGACTCTTTTTAAAACTTGGGAAGCTGATGTTTCCCCAGGTGGTGAGACTATGTTTGCACTGGTTAGTTGCCAGAATGCTTGTTTGTGGGTGGCTCATTGCTTTAAAAGAATTTCAGATGGAAGTGTTTCAGTCTAGCCACCCTCCAGTCTGACTAATCCTATCCTGATCTGTCACTAGGTCATATGACAGCACTGCAGTATGAGGAAGAAGAAAAACACAGTTGATTCCATGGTTTGCTGAGATGTGCTTTTTACAGTGGGGATTAATCTGAATTATCTGAGAATGCTTACTGGAGGTTTATATAAGCTGAAGTGAATGTTTCAAGAAATTAACTGATGCTGCATTCTTCTGTAGATTTTGACAATAAATTTATACCTAATAATTCATATTCTTTTATGAACTGCATTTGCATGCTTTACTTTTCTTTGGGTAGACAGATACTAGTGGTGCTTCTAGGAAAAGATTATAGGGGTGCAATAGTTTCCATATAATTATTCATTCTCTGTCAGTTCAAAGAGTATCAACAGAAATAATAAAATTGTTTCAAGAGTACACCATGATTGTTAACCCTTAAGGGAGATGAGTACGCTTTTTCAGTATTCTTTGTGTGGTTAGCCAGTGGCTAAAGAATTCAGATGGTGGGTGCCTGGGTGGCTCAGTGGGTTGGAGCTTCTGCCTTTGGCTCAGTCATGATCTTGGAGTTCTGGGATGGAGCCCCGCATTGCATCAGGCTCTCTGCTCAGTGGGGAGCCAGCTTCCTCCTCTCTCTCTGCCTGCCTACTTGTGATCTCTCTCTCTCTGTCAAATAAATAAGTAAAATCTTCAAAAAAAAAAACAGAACAAAGCAGAATTCCAGATGAGATTCCTCCTGACAAAATTGTTATTATATAATGTTTAAAACTGAACCTCAGGAACCCTTTTTTGTATCCTCACTGCCTATCACAGTACTTGACACATAGAAGGTGTCTTGTAATTGTTTTATAACTTGCATTTAAACCTTGTTCTAATACTTGAGTAGATTCTCATTGTAGCTGGAATCAGAGTAGGGAATTGCGACACTTGGTTGAGTTGCTTTTCTGTATCTGGGTTATTCTGAATAGCATAAATGATTCCATACTTAGGCTAACAGCGAACTACATTTGAATATCATCCTTTTCTTAAATTGCCACATTCTTTATTTTAGCCCAACAGTTTTAATTGCTTCTGAATAAATACTGATTAACCTCTTAATTTTTCTAAAGATTGATTATATTGTCTTAGGTGCTATATTAATGTAGTTACTTAATGTGTGCTTTTGAATGAAGGAATGGGACTAATAATATTGGCAGTACCACTGTACAAATTGGATCCTGTTTTAAAACAACTTCACGATATTGGATCTGTTAACAAGAAATGGGAAATGAGATGCACAGCCTTAGAATAATCTTGAGCACTTTAGTTGAGTCTCTAAATTCACAAGGAAATAAAACTTAATTATTTAAACTTTGAGCAAAGTTCAGTAATATATACTGAAATTTTAGATACTGGACATTTTGAATTAGATAATCTCCATTGTTCTTGAGACCTTAGATTAGAACTAACCTTGTTTCTTATTTCATAAAGCAGAGGTAGCCTCAATGAAAAAGTCAAGTAAAGGAATCATAGATCTACTTTTTCTGGAACTTCTCCCTTTTTGTCCACCTGTCAGGGTGTGGGTCTCTACTGTTCTTGCACAATAGAAGATGATTGCCGGGGGTTTTTATTTTGCTAATAAGGTAGAGACTAGAGTACTGGATCTCTTGTGCAATGACTGTCCAATTTTCTCGTTGAAAATTTCACAATCATTAAGTGGCCTTACTAGTGTTGAACAATCTCATATCCTACAGGAGGAAGAGGATGTCATCTTACAGAACATATGCTTCTACAAAAACCTTTATAGATTTTGGTTTTGAAATATTACTCCATAAATATTTATTGCCTGCTTGATAGTTCAGAATCAAAGATGTAACTTTTTGGTCTTAGAATGTGCTCACCATATAATGTAATTTGTGTCAGTGTTGTCAGAAATTCTGAATATCACCTGCAGACTTAACTTCTTATTCATTTGGAAATTTTCATAAGAAGAGTGTTCATTATTTTGGTGAACAGAAATTTTTATATAACTTGTGAAAAGGTTTTGAAAACAATGAATACTGTTATGCTGAAAATAAATAAAAAGTAAATTAAAAAAAAAAGAAGAGCAGCTATAATATCTTTGGCAGCTTTACTTGAAACTGTTCTCTCTACTTTGGGCCATTAATGATAATAGTGAGGAAGGCTGGATAAATACTGTTTAGAGTTAAGTAGAGTTTGATATCATTTTTTTCTGCTTGTATTTTTTTAAACATTTTATTATTATGGAAAAGAGCTATAGTTGCTATATAAACTGTCTTCTAGTACCTGTTTGTAATCCAAAATGTTAGGAACTGTGTCATCTATATTTTTTAATTATATTGGAAACTAAGTTCAGAAATACTATAAAGTCATAGAATGCCAACCTTAGAATTGGGGTGGGGGTGTGGGGGAAGCCAAACAAACCAAAAACCAAAAAAAAAAAAAACAAAAAAAACCCACCTCCCTTTTAGTAACAAATTTCTCAGAGCCTTAGTTTCTTTAAATGTAGAGTGGGTATATAAGCCTACCCCCAGCATTTTGTGAGCCTGAAATGAGATGACCTATCTGAAGACATTCTGTGTAAGTACAAAGCACTCTCCAAATGTAGTTTGGTGATATTTCTGTTTGGATTTGGGTTATTGTTAGTGTTAAATTTGTATATGTCAGTTTAATTTAAATCATGCATGCTCCTGGGGCACCTAGGTGACTCAGTGGGTTAGGCCTCTGCCTTTGGCTCAGATCATGATCCCAGGGTCCCAGGCCCCACATCAGGATCTCTGCTCATCCGGAAGCCTGCTTCCCTCTCTCGCTGTCTGCCTCTCTGCCTACTTGTGATCTCTGTCTGTCAAATAAGTAAATTAAAAAAAAAAAAAAAAAAAATCCATGTTCCTTAAGCTCTGATTGGTATCTGAAGTAGTTTCCTTGCTTTTTTGTGTGTGTGTGTGTTTTTCAGTGAGGGGAAACTGCTGAAGAAAGCATCTCATTAGATTCTCCCTTTTCTGCTTAAAACCTCCAGTGGCTATACTCCCATTAGAGAAAGATTGTTCAGCAATAGTGACAAAATGTAGACACAAGAAAAATACTGTCCAGTGCATTAAATAGTAAAAATAGCTTGCTTTTTTTTTTTTTTTGCTTACTTTTTCATAGCTAAGTTGCAGCCTCCTGAAATTATTTTGAGATAGTATAGCTAAGTAAGTCTTGCAAATAATTACAAGAGTGTACCAGACCACAAAAAAACAACCAGTTTGTTTTGGAATTTGAGCTGCAGTACAGAGTTAAAAGAACAAGGGACTTTGGTGCCAGACTGTAAGTTCAGATCCTTGGGCAATTTACTTGAGTTCTGAGTATCATTTTTCTCTTCTATAACTTGGTAGATCTTTTATGGAGATTAAGTGGGAATTCCTGACAAGTACTTATTAAATTATATTGATGGTGTAGGTATTAATCAGTTAATTTGAATAGTTATTTGTAGGCTTTTTATATGAAAAGGCTATATACATTGTTGCAAATTTAGAGACTGCTTTTGATGAAGTAGAATCTTAATAGAAGTCAGCTTGATTCACTGTTTCCAGCGAAAACGATGAGTAGTGTTTCTTTTTCTTCCTCATGCTTATGCTTGTGACTGGCAAAACTTCCTAATTTTAAATGAGCTTGAATTTAAACATGAGATTGTGAAGCATGTTTGTTGTAGAGGTTAAAGTTAAAGGAGGTGAAATCATGGTGGAAAAAATTTTCAGAATCTGAAGGATTTTGTTGGTTACATTTTATTCAAAACAGTTGCTTCTAAATCTTAAAACTGGATCTTCCCCCCAACCCCACCAGCCCTCACCCTATTCCTATCCCTTTTTTAAGTAAAGGTTTTGAGCTGCTATTCTTATATTTTTAAAAATTGGTTTCTAAGAAAAACATGTTTCAAATGTAGCTCCCTCTGCACTTCTATGTAGCAGTTTTAGAAAGTCATTAAAAAATTGAATGTTTGAACACTAAAAATGAGAACAATAAATTTTTTAGGGGTAGAAATTATTTTTAAGAGTATTAGTTTATTTTCATACAGTGGGGAAGATTTTCATAAAAAATAAGTGTGACAGCTGAGGTTTTTCTGTAATTTAAAGGGAGCAAATGATTAATTGTTTTACATTACCATCCATTCAGGTAACTTAAGTTTTTAAATTTGTGACTTGCTTCTTATTATCTGAGGTTAAAAAAGTCATTTGGGAGCCTTTTAAAATTATTGCAATTGTAGATATTTAGGCAAATATTAGGATCACGTTTAAATGTCCTATGAGTATGAATGAAAAGTAAGTGCCCCAATAGTGCTTTCCTGCTTTCAGCATTTTGTACCAGGGTACTGGCTTCCTGTTTTTAAGTTCTCAAGCCCCTTGAGTGGACAGACTAGATATATTAAATGGTTTCCTCATTCTTGGAAGTCTACATTTGTGCCAGAAATTTCTGTCCCAAGACCTCAGAAGAAATCAAGCAAGTAAAAAATTCTGTCAGTGGACAGTGTATCACAACATATTCAATGCCTTGTAGTAAGTTTTCTTCATTTTTTTTTCAACTGTTCTGATCATTCAATTTAGTTAATTCTGACATTGTTAGAATTACTGTCTCCTGAATGTTCTGTTTTATACTAATTACCATTACATTTGACATGTTTGTAGGTATGGTAGGGTTGCAGGATAGCTACCTCCTTTCTAAAATGAAGGATTTGAGTCATGCCCTATAGACTAGTAGTTTAATCCTAGAGTAGAAAATAGAAGCCTCTAAACTGACTTTTTTTTGTCTGTTTGTTTAAGGATCATATTTGATCTCTGGCCTTTCATTCCATTAGCCACTCCCCTCTTCCTAAAGCACTTTTCCCTGTAGTTTTTATGACATCATTTAATTATGGCTTTTACCTCACAGATGACATTTTCTCAGATTTCCTTTGTGAGTTTTATCACTTGTGCTTCAAGTTGTTGAGACTTTCCTTTATCTACTTTGCTAAGTGCCTCCTCTTCTTTAAAGCATTTCCTTTTCTAGGTAAGAACTCCTTACCTAGGTTTTTCCTCTGCTCCCACAAACCCTCTGTACACCTCTGTTTTAGCCCTTAATTCTTCCCCCTTCTCCATATAAGACTGGGAACTCTTCAAAGAACTCTGCTCCTCTGTGTCTTCTTTGTTTTTGTATTCTGGGTCCTTAAAGTGACTTACAGTAAGAATGCAAAATGGTTTTGGTTGGATGAAGGTAGATTATGAAAAGTTGTACAGGCACAGGTATATTTTATAAATTCAATTAAAAAAATTTCTGTTTGAGTGCTCCATATTATAATAAGTGCCATAGAGAGAGGAGCTTTTTGATAATATTGCAGAGGTAATTGTAGGTTGTCCTGTCTGACTGACTAAAGCTTGATTCTTTTCTTTCTTTCTAGCATACAAGACAGTATCAGGAGTCAATGGTCCACTAGTGATCTTAGATCATGTTAAGGTAATACCACTGTGATAATCATTTAACTATTTATGTAAAAACATGGTTCTGTTCAGTACACTTTAAATTTTATGTTGTGATTTTTTAACCCACTTTTTGGTCTGAATGTCAGTGCTAGATAGGAGATGAGTTTTAAATCAAAAGTCAGAAGACTGGATTCCATTGGTGGATCTAATATGGATTCTGTTAAGCTACATCATCTGCAGAATTCTTTTTTTGGGGGGGTCAATCCTACCTCATAGGTTTATGAGGAAAAACAATAATAATATATGATTGTGTTTTATAACCTATAGGTTATTGTGTAGCTCTGATAGCTTCTGGTTCCTGTCATAGACTGCCATGTGTTATAACTATTTGTTAATAGTATTTGTCTTTTTTTACTAAATTTTAAGATCTTTCACTGAATAAACAAAGTTAACTTTTATCTTTGAGGGCCTGATACTGGTATTTAGGTAGCAAACAAAAGCAGATTCTCTCAACAGTGATTAAAGCCCTAAAGCAAAGAATAGTTTTTACTTAGTTTGTTTTAGGGATGTGGAGTTATATCTTTTTTTTTTTTTTTTTTGCCACACCTGTACATAAGAATTATAAACACTAAGACTGTTATCATAGAAAAAGTGACGTAGAACATAGACCATAATTGCATACACTACAGAAAGCCTCCTACCTGAGCTTTATGATCAAAATATCTTCAGAGAAAATAATTGATATAATATGCTCTCTAGAACAGTAATTATGTACTGGTTGATGTTGGGGTACTTTGGGCGTAAGGCACATAATTATTGTTTGTTGAGAAAAGTAATGATGGAAATATGTTTGGCATGTGACCCTTCTAGAAGCAGAAAAGAAATTTAAAAACAGCTCATAAAAGAAAGGGCAAAATGCATTGTTTCTTCAGTTTTATCACTAAGATTATATTTTTATGCATGACAAGGTATCTATACAAATTAACCTCAGTATTAAACATAACAAATTTACCTCCGGGCCATAATCTCATACTAGTAGTCTGCAATTTGATTCAAAGTCTCAATATAGTGTACTCAATTTGCACAAAGTTTAGATCAGTACCCATTAATGTTTTGTGAAAGAGTGGAGCCTGCACTTTTATTTTTGAGGAAAAGATAGGAAGTTTTTTTTTTTTCTATAGTCTTTTATTAGATAGCATTTTTGGCTTACATTTTAAAAACATGAAACTTTTTTGTTAGCAAATGTTATTGAAAATAAAAATATTTGCCTTTCTTTCTTTTTTCTTTTAAGATTTTATTTATTTGAGAGAGAAGAGGGAGAGAGAGCATGAGAGCATGAGCAGAGGGAGGGGCACTGGAAAAGGGACAAGCAGAGCCCAACACATGGCTCAGTTCCAGGACCCTGAGATCATGACCTAAGCTGAAGTCAGTGTTTAGCTGACTTGAGCCACCTAAGTGCCCCCAAAATATTCAGGTTTCAATTATGTTAAACACTGAGCTCAGAATAGAAGATACGATGGGGAACAATGAGTCCTCCCCCAGTGGAGCATCATGTAGGGGAGAAGCAAATATAATGCAGATAAACATACCTAATTAGTAAGTGCTATGAAGGTTAAGTGGGGTGCTGTGAGAATAAGGAGGAAGACTTTAGAAGACATCTTTGAGGAAGTAACTTTAAGAGTGTTCAAAAAGCTTCATTGAATGCTTGCTTGGGGTAGATAGAGCTCCAGCTGAGGAAAAACTGGTAAATAAATGATAGGTAGGTGTAGGAATGGTTTTATAACCCCAGATTTATAGTGGCTTTTTAATTTAAAGGGTAAAGGAAGAGATAATCTTAACACAAATTTTGTCAGATTAGAGATGGAGACTGCTACTCAAGTCATGTTATGAAATTGGCTTTTTTTTTTTTTGAGATTTTACTCATTTATTTATTTGTCAGAAAGAGACAGCATAAGCAGGGAAAGTGGCAGGCAGAGGAAGAAGTGGGCTCCCTGCTGAGCAAGGAGCCTGATGTGGGACTCCATCCCAGGACCCTGGGATCATGACCTGAGCTCAAGGCAGACACTTAACCAACCAAAGCACCCAGGCATCCCTGAAATTGGCATATTTTTAATTTCCAAACCAGACAAAGGGTAATACTAGAAAAGAAGAAAGATAATTATCCTCACTTAAAAGCACAGATTCCAAAATTCTTAATAAAAATATACTCATATATTGGAAATTAGCAAATATAATTATGTAAAAAAATAATAGAATTATGACAAAGTAGAATTTATCCCAGTAATACAAAGATGATTTGATGTGGGCACCTGGGTGGCTCAGTGGGTTAAAGCCTCTGCTGTCGGCTCAGGTCATGATCCCAGAGTTCTGGGATCGAGCTCCACACCGGGCTCTCTGCTCTCCAGAGAGCTTGCTTCCTCCTCTTTCTCTCTGCCTGCCTCTCTGCCTAGTTGTGATCTCTGTTTGTCAAATAAATAAATAAAATCTTTGAAAAAAAAAAAAGATTTGATGTTAAGAAATGTATCAGTAGGGGCACCTGGGTGGCTCAGTTGGTTAAGCAACTGCCTTCAGCTCGGGTCATTATCCTGGAGTCCCGGGATCAAGTCCCACATCAGGCCCTCTGCTCATGAGGGAGCCGGCTTCTCCCTCTGCCCCTCGCCCCTTTCATGCTCACTCTCTCTCTCTCAAATAAATAAAATCTTAAAAAAAAAAAAAAAAAAAAGGTAATTTTTTTAAAATTACGTGTAATTTAAAATGTAAATGTATTTACATTTTTACATTTACATTTTACATTTTACATTTACATATAAAAATGTAAATGTAAAATGTAAAAATGTAACTTATTTTTTAAAGATATCCACCATAACCTATAGGAAACAACATACTTAAGAGATTCTGGTAAAATTCTTATTTAAATCAGAAACAAGATGAGGATATCTGGTTGTTCCCGCACTATCCGTCTTTGTACTTAGAACCTAACCAGTGCTGCAGAGGAAAAAGAAATAAGGGTATAAAGCTATTAGGAGGGAAACCTAACCAGTGCTTCAGGGGCAAAAAAGGAATAAGGGTATAAAGCTTTTAGAAGAGAAAAGGCACAGCAGTCATCATTTCTTGGTGATACAGTTAACTAAACCAAGTCATTCAGTGGGCAAACTATTAGAAATAATGATGTAACACAGTTGCTGGATACAAGAATCAGTCTACAGAAATCAGGAGTGTTGTATATTCCAGAATTCATTATTTACAGAAAACCATAAAACTTGTTGGAAGACTTAAAATAAAGGGAGATTCCATGTTTGTGAATGAAAGGACTCAGAGTAAATATATTGATTCCACCCAGGGAACAGAATCCGTTAGAGAGAGAGTAATTAAAATTAAAGACTGGGCGCAGGCATAAGCAGTTGTATCAGTGGAGCAAAATTAAGCACTCTGAAACCAGTTCTTATTACACTAGGTATTTGACTTGGGTCAATGATAAAAGCATCATTACAGGTCAATAGGGGACAAGTTGTGCTGCTTAGTAAATATTATTGGGGTAATTGGTTTTCTATATGAAAAAGAATGAAAATGAGAAAAGTAAATTTGCATACTACAAACAAAGCCAATTGAATTAAAGGCCTAAACCTGAAGAACCTTTTAGAAGACAAAATCAAAAGCCATTTATATAAATTTAAATTAAAAGGTTTTCCTAAACAAGATACGAAAGGCACAAATCATAAAGGAGGACAAGTCATTTTAGTACTTAAGAAGTTTTGAAACTTCTGTATGATAAGATAAAAAATAAAGGGCAAGATAACAGAGTGGAAGTCTATATTTTTGAAAGGGTTGATATCCAGAATCTGTAAAGCTCCTACACATTAAAGAAAAAGTAGATCTATTTGAAAAGTGGAAGAAACATAGGGAATATAAAGAAGAGATATAACCCAATAATAGGTAATTAAGTCTCAATTGTCAGTGAACATGAAAAGCTGTTTAATACTGGGAAAATACAAGTTGAAAAGATGCTAATTTTTCTTTATCAAAATGGCAAAAATTAAAGTTCAGTAAAGTAAGATTGACATAGTTGTAGGGAAATGATGATTTTGTATACTGCTAGGGAGATTGTAAATTAATACAATTCCTTTTCAGAGTAACTTGAAAATTTACGGAATGGGCACAGCCTGTATGTAGCCCACCGCTTGATTACCCTAGGGAAAACACACTTGGCCTGAGGGAGCTGCATGGAAGAATGCTCTTGTTCAATGTTTGTAATAGTGTAAATTTGGAATAGCCTTGAACTCCATTGACACATAAAATGTGTCATTTTAACTACATTTGTTTTATTTTAACATTGATTCTAAGATGCCCATTTATTCATGTTACCATCTCCATAATCAAGAATTTTAAAATCAGTGATGTACCATATTTTAATTGAGAGATATTTTCCTTCACATCAGTCAAAGTAGTGATGTGCTTTTCAATAGATTAGGTTGATAAAATGAGGTAAATATTACCAAAATGGATCTATAATATAAGGTCAAGTGAAGAAAACGAAAAGTTGCAGGATAATATATTTAGTATGTTGTCATTTATGTAAAATAACTAAAATCTATTTTTGGAAACTGCATTTTTAATTATTAAAAGTGAAAGAGGAATATGTATTTGGTTAGGAGAATTTGAGGACACATTTATCTTATTATAATAGTGATTATTTTATTATTTTTTTTAAGATTTTTAAAATTTATTTATCAGAGAGAGAGAGGGAGAGAGAGCGAGCACAGGCAGACAGAATGGCAGGCAGAGGATAGTGATTATTGTATTTTTAATTGGCATTTTATCCCACTCCCCACAAAGCATATAGGTGAGTACACACAGAGCCCAGAAGCAAACATCAGTTCTGAGTGATGGGAATGTGGTTATTGTAAGTTTTGCGTCTTTCTTTAGTCTCAAAGTTTAAAACCTGTACACCGGAGAAAAAAACTAATTGCTGCTGTTTTATGGATTTAAGACCTTTCTCACTACTTTATGCTGTGTTTACCAAATTATATGTGCCAGTGTAAGTGTTTTAAGGTTGTAAACTACCTGAGGATGTTACAGACTCTCAGTATATACCTGTGTGGTTTAGAGAGGTGGGGAGATTTTACCTGTATACATGCTTTGATAGAGATAGAGCGTATAGAATAATTTGGGGAGCTTTTAAATATTGGTTATTGACCCTTTATTTTATCTGGTATAGTTTCCCAGATATGCTGAGATTGTCCACTTGACTTTACCAGATGGCACAAAGAGAAGTGGGCAAGTTCTAGAAGTTAGTGGTTCCAAAGCAGTGGTTCAGGTAAGCATCACTTTCCAAATCTGGCCAGCTGAACAAAAACACAAGGAAAACCTCTTGCCTTTTCTAGAGATCATTGAGTAAGTCTATTTTTAGAGATTGATTATTTACTGTGGGAAGAAAAAAATTATTTTTTCTTGTTGTCTTGCTAAATGATAGCCACCTATGTCTATCCTAGTCCAGTACCTCCACTGCCATTGGTAAACTTTTTTTTTTTTTTTTTTTTTTTTTAAACAAAGCAGATAATCTCACGGAAGGAGAGAGATGAAAGGCAAAATTTATAACTTACGGGATAAAACCAAAGCAGTATCTGAGCCTATTTCTTTAAATCGTCTCTTGTAATACCTAGTTTTTAATGTTACCAATTATGGGAAATGCCAGTTTTCTCAAATTACATGTTCCCCTAAAAAGTAATCTAGAGCAAGTTTTCTGAAAGGGCTAGGTAATAAATTGTTTAGGCTTTATTGGACAACCAAAGGTCTCTAATGCATATTCTTCTTCATTTCTTTACCTTCCTTTCTTATTTTCTTAAACCCTTTAAAAATGTAAAAAACATTCTTAGCTTGATGGAGTTGGACTAGAGTCATGATCCTTGGTCTAGAGGTTGGCAGTTTGGTTCATCACCGTGGACCTTTCTTCGTTATATTGAAAATAGTTTGTATATATGTATTTTACTTTATATGGGCTGTTGAACAGACAGAAATAATACTTAAGTACTTACAATCTAAATTCCTTTTGCCTTTCTGATTACTTCTCTTTCTCACTAGGTATTTGAAGGGACATCGGGTATAGATGCCAAGAAAACATCCTGTGAGTTTACTGGGGATATTCTCCGAACACCCGTGTCCGAGGATATGCTTGGTAAATGGATGTTGTTATGTATTCTGAGCAGGGATCTGTTTTCTTTTAAACATATTTCCATGGCGTCTTTCTTAAAAAATTACCTATTTGAGTCATGGTCCACTCTGTACTGTCTTGCTACTGTTTCACAGGTCGGGTCTTCAATGGATCAGGCAAACCCATCGACAGAGGTCCTGTTGTACTGGCTGAAGACTTTCTTGATATTATGGGTAAGATAATAAATGGGTTTCTGTGTTTTGAAGAAAATAGCCTCTGTTTTATATCTTTGTCAAATAGTGATTTTTGTGATAGTTTAAGTAGATAACCAATATGGTCCCTACTAATTGCTTTATTTAATAAATTTATGTTTTTTGGAAATCATAAAAATTTTATGTAAAATATTTTAAGGTATTATAAAATGTCACTGTGACGTATCTGAAATGAACATTGCTTTGAAATATAAGTGGCTTCTAAATTAGGATTTTTTTTCTTATTTACTGTATCTTTTTTTCTTTAGGAACTTGTTCTGCTACCATATAGTTTGTAAGTCTACAAAAGACTAATGGGAAGATTTCTTAAATAGTTTCAGATTTTAAAAAGCTGATTTTTTTTAAGAGAGGAAAGAAATGGCTTATATGTTTTAGTCTTAATGTCTTAAAATTTTCTCTTTCGGAAATATATTAGGCCAGCCAATCAATCCTCAGTGTCGAATCTATCCAGAAGAGATGATTCAGACTGGCATTTCGGCCATAGATGGCATGAACAGTATTGCTCGGGGGCAGAAAATTCCTATCTTCTCTGCTGCTGGCTTACCACACAATGAGGTGAGAGCTAGGATCTGTTTGGTCTGAAATTTAACAAAGGAGAATTTCTAAATGTTTCACTGTTAATAAGAAGCTAGATAAAAGGTTTTTAACAATACTCACTTGTACCCAATATCCATTTTAGCAATTTTCAATGTTACTGTTTATATAATCCAGCTACATTGAATCTCAATCTATGCCGGATGTCTGTGTTCTTGCTTACTCTTACAAATCTTTACAAAAAGTACAAAGTAGCTTTTTGGGGTAAGTCCTTTAGAACATAATTTCATTCATTATAATTGCAATTACAAAAAGTTTAGGATAAAAGTTATTTGTTGTAGAAGTATTATTTTAAATTTCAACTTAGTTCTCTTGTACTTCTCATCAGATTGCAGCACAAATCTGTCGCCAGGCTGGTTTGGTAAAGAAGTCCAAAGATGTGGTGGACTACAGTGAGGAAAATTTTGCAATTGTATTTGCTGCTATGGGTGTAAGTATAATTTTTTTCTGTTTTGGTATGACATTATAAGATTATTTATTTTATTAGAACAATGTAGAAAACCACACATACATCATTGGATTTATTTCTAGGCAGAGAAGTTGCAACTTGGCATTTTGGATAAACTCTGGATTAAAATTTAACATTTGACTGCAAATTTTTTTTTAGTTTTTATTTTATTTTTTAATTTCTTTTAAGTGTTCCAGAATTCATTGTGCTCCATGCAATATGTGCCCTCCCATAATAGCCACCACCAGGCTCACCCAGCCTCCCACCATCCCTCCAAAACCCTCAGATTGTTTTTCAGATCCACAGTCTCTCATGGTTCATCTCTCCCTCCAATTTCCCCCAACTCCCTTCTCCTCTCCCATCTCCCCATGTTCTCTGTGTTATTTCTTATGCTCCACAAATAAGTGAAACCATATGATAATTGACTCTCTCTGCTTGACTTATTTCACTCAGCATAATCTCTTCCAGTCCTGTGCATGTTGCTACAAAAGTTGGGTATTCATCCTTTCTGATGGAGGCATAATACTCCATAGGACCACATCTTCCTTATCCATTCATCCGTTGAAGGGCATCTTGTTTCTTCCACAGTTTGATGACTGTGGCTTTTGCTGCTATGAATATTGGGGTACAGATGGCCCTTCTTTTCACTACATCTGTATCGTTGGGGTAAATACCCAGTAGTACAATTGCAGGTTGACTGCAAAATTTAAGAGTAATTTTCTTTATGCCCAATGCAGTTTGTTTACTCTGTTGGCTTTTATGAAATTTTGTGGGTACTTGAGATTTCAAAAGAGGGAACAGTGTAGATCCATAGATTAGCCTTCATCAGAAATACTGAGAATTTTTCTTCTCCTAGCACTGATGAAGTCATTGCTATTTAGGTAAACATGGAAACTGCCCGGTTCTTCAAATCTGACTTTGAAGAAAATGGCTCAATGGACAATGTCTGCCTCTTTTTGAACTTGGCTAATGACCCAACGTGAGTAAATAGAGCTGTTTCTTTCTGTTCACTCAGGCTTCAGATCAAAAATGTTACCTAAGACAAGGGAAGTGAAATATGACCATGAAAGGAACATGGGGCTAGGAGTAGGAGAACTGTGGTTAATTAAATTTGGCTCTATTTCTTGCTGGTTACTAGGCTTTGGCCAAATCACATAGGCTCTAATTTCAGTTTTCTCTTTAAGGAAATATAAGTAATACTTGTCTCATACTGTTGTTGTGCATTTTAAGTGAGATAATACATGTAAATTACTTAGGACCCAGACCATACTTAATGATCTTTTCCTCTTACCTGAGAAATCTAGCCACTCCCCTGTTTCTTCCCTCCCTCCTTGTTTCTCTCTCAATTTTGAGAGGAATATAGTTCTGAGAAATTATGGGTCCATTTCTAAAATAATCTAACTTTGTAGCATTAGGTAGTTCTTATTATGAAAAAAATGACTACTTATTCTAAAGTAATAATTGCTTTTTTATTTTTTAAATTAAATTTATTTAGTTACTTAAAACTTAAATAAATTTTCTCAGTTTATTTAAAACTTTTGAAGGGGGACTCTAATTTCCAGCATCATGTTGTTTTGTCTTTTTATTTTTATATATTTATATAAAATAGATTTTAATATAAAATATAAATATAAAATATATTTATATAAAATGTATTTATATATTTTAATTTATATTTATATTTTTGCCTTTTTATTGGAGTAACAAAGGACTTAATATTCCATTTCAGTATTGAGCGAATTATCACTCCTCGCTTGGCTCTTACTACAGCCGAATTTCTGGCCTATCAATGTGAGAAACATGTATTGGTTATCCTAACAGATATGAGTTCTTATGCTGAAGCCCTTCGAGAGGTAACTTTTTTTTCAAAATGGGTTACTTTTCAGAGTTTTCTGTCTCTTTACAAGTTTTCATTTTTCTTTAATCATCTTTTTTTAAGATTCATCTCTCATGTATTAGTAGAATACCTTAATTAATTGAAAAGGAAAACATAACTTTTTTGTGTCTAGTTGGAGTGATTATAAATTATATATAATTATTAGCCTAGTTATACTTTCACATCTTTATGTATTTAAGACTTTACTCTAAAAGGCAGCAAATGATTCAAGCTCTTTGTTCAGTTACTCTCCCAGGATTGTCCAGATTGTCAATTTTTAACCCTTTTCAGAATTTCATTTTTAGTAATATTAATATTTAAATAAATGAAGAGCATACTCTTGACTCCACCCTTTTTAGAATTTTTTCCTTCAGAAAACATGGTGTTTATTTAGGAACAGTGTTAAGATTCTAACAGGTACCACCCAGAAGTTTGGGGTGTTCATTCTAATACAAATTACTGAAATTTTAAGCAAGTTACTCTTCTAAACATGTAAAAGGGGATAAAAAAGCTTCTTATATAAATACCTGGCTATATAAATACCTGGCTTCTTAAAAATCCTTGAGATCCATCACCATATCTCACTCTGCTGCAATGGTTTTTCAGGGAAGCATTTTTCTTTCCATCTGTCACAGACCAGTAATTTTCTAAAGTACAATTAAAATGAGTTATTAGAAAATGTTTTAAAGATGATACATAACTTACAACCCTAGAATTTATTTTTCTCCCCCCCCCCCCCACTAGATCCAACGGACATAAAAGCACTCTGTCAGATTGCCATTAGGGTTTTTAAATGCTTATCCTACTTTCTGTGTTATCTCATTATCCATTAATAGAAGCTGGTCTGCAGACCACACTTTGAATAACACTGCTATAGGATACTCTTTGGAGGTGCCAGAGTAGCACCTAAAAGTTGGGCTCAGTGCTTTAGGGTTCTTGGTGGTTATCGATTAATATACACAGCTATATTATAATGTGCATGTCTCCATGAGAAAGACTATTTATTCTTATTTTGCACAGTGAATGGTCTCCTGGCTCTGTGATGTTGGGAAATTATTTAACTGTCCCTTGATCCCAACTATAAACTGAGGTTAACAACAATCCTATGAGGATTAAATTAAATATGTAAACTGCATCAAATGATTCCTGGGATGTATTTCCTCCCCTTTTGACCTTTTTAACATTAGCTTACATAAATATTGCAAAATCCGTGGCATGACATAGATCTTGTGAACTAAAAATGTTCTTTTAGTTTTAAAATAACTTCCTTTGATTTATAAAATTCCAAGCAGTTTTTTTTTTTTTTTTTTTTTTTTTTTCCTAGCAAGCTATTTAAAGATTTGCATTATGGTGATAAGATTGTAGCAAAAAAGTCCCCAATTGTCAACATTTTTGTTGCAGAATAATCTGAAGTTTTGTTGGCTAGATTTTTAAATCATCTTCCAGAGACAGTATTTAAAAGTGAAAGATGATACTTCCAACTTTGCATTTGGGTATGTTCAAGCTAATGTGTTCTAAGATTTACTTTTCATATTCAGGTATGTCACATTCTTCTTCTTGACTTACTGTCAGGTTTCAGCAGCCAGGGAAGAGGTGCCTGGTCGGCGAGGTTTCCCAGGTTACATGTATACAGATTTAGCCACGATATATGAACGCGCTGGCCGAGTGGAAGGTAGAAATGGCTCAATTACTCAAATCCCTATTCTCACTATGCCTAATGATGGTAAGTTTTTGGTCTTTGGATTATAGCAGACATAAACATTTTAAGGACTTGATTCTGAGAACATCTACCTTTTTGAGTTGAAAATTTTTTTTTCCAAGTTTTTACTTAAATTTCAGCTAATTAACATATACTGTAATATTAGTTTCAGGTGCAGAATTTAGTGATTTATCACTTTCATACAATACCTGGTGCTCATCACAAGTGCCCTCCATCACCATGACCTGTTTTCCCATCCCCCAACCCTTCTCTACAGCAACCCTCAGTTTCTTCTCTGTAATTAAGAGTCTGTTTCTTGGTTTGCCTTTTCCCCCATGTTCATTTGTTTTAGAGCTGAAATTCTTTTGAAGGTTTATCCTTTAAGAGTTTACCTTAACTACATGATTTGTATCTAAATGAAACTTTTCATTTGTTAACTGCCCATAGTAATCATCCTTTTGTAGAAGAAGAAAAGCAATTTCCTTTGTAATTAGAATTTTCAGTTCTCATTTGTTATGTTACTGTTGAGTGTCTACTATTTGTGGGACACTGATCTAGATACAAGGAAATTCTTTTTTATTTAATTCATTCTCTAATGTAAGTTACTTGATCTTTTGGATTGATTTGGGTATTTTTTATGTGCATGCATCAATAAGTTAAGCTAGCTTAAGTGTCAGATAAAGAGCACAAATAGTAAATGTCACAAGACTTTCAGGACAGAGTGATCACCAGAGGCCCATTAAAAGAGGACTCCGTTTTACTTGACACACAGTGCAGTACCTGTTTGAATTTATGCTCAAGAGTGAAACAAGTCAGTAGTCTTCTTCTATGACTGCTTTTTGTTCTTGTCTCAGTGTTTAAAAAGCAATTTTTGCAAGGTATTTTCAGAATAATAACTCATATAATTGAGTGCTGTTTTTAATACTTTATAAATATTACCTCATTTAATCCTCATAGTGAAAGACCCGCGGATCCCCTTACCCAAGAATCCAACACTGCCACTGGATGCAATCAGCAAGAGGTTCTTTATTGTTACGCAGGCGCCTGCAGGTGGTCAGCGCGCACCTGCGGGTGGTCAGCAGCTCCTGCTAGCTGAGCACACCTGGCTGGGGTGGTGCAGGATTTTTATAGACAGGTACAAACAAGTCCCGGATGGGACGGGGCCGATTGGCTGACAGTTTGAACATTTGAAAAAAAGGCATACTTGGTGTTAGCGGATTGGCTTTGGAAGACCCCCTCGCGCGAAGAGAAAGGCGGGAAGGGGAAACAAAGAGGGGAAGTTTGACCTTATTACTCAGCAGAAAGACATCCTGCCTACCTGACTATGCAGCCCCCTGTCTACGTGACCTACGTGACCATGCAGCCCCCTTGCCTATGTGACCATGCCTCGGCTATTAGGAGAAGGTATCTTGTTCAAACAGGAGACAAGTGTCATGCCCTAAAAGCCAAGCGGTTACAGAAAGGCAAAAGAGCAGTTACATTGAATTCAACCCTGGGGGAAGGGTCTTTTCATTGCAAGGGGAGGAGGGGTACTTTTACACAACAAAAGAGCAGTTAAGTAGTTAACGACAGGGGGGGGGTCTTTCAATAGCAGCTTTAAAGTGAATGCTCTACTCTGAGGCACAGGGGGGTAAAGTAATCTCTTGAGGTTAGGAAGTGATAGTTTTAGAACCCAGGCAGTCTGAATTCATAATTCATACTGTACTGTCTCTGACTTGAAAATGATTATTTCAAAAAAGTACCTGTAAGATTACTTTATGTAATTCAACTAACTTAGAAACGTCTTGCTTTGTAGAACTTTCTTGGTGCTGCCCGCATAATGGTGTTTTGCTTATCTAACATTCCTGTACTTCTCATGTTGAAATGGTTTATATCCATCTGAATAGCTTATAAACTAAGAATGCTTTCTCAGTATATGTTAAATTGGCAAACCTCTGCCAGGAAATTTTTGGAGTTTTATTTATATTTTGGGGGGAAATAACTAGGAGACCATGGTACTTTTCCTAAATGCAACTAATTTACTTTATGTGCCAATAGATATCTAACCGTGCTGCAACTCAGTAAATAAAACCATCCAATATGATAGTCGCTAGCTACATTTGGCTGTTTAAATTCCAGAGTTCATTAAAATTAGATAAAATTTGAAATTAAGTTTTTCACTTCCAGTAGCCACATTTCAAGTACTCAGTAGCCACATTTGGCTGGTGGCTACCAGCACAGATACAGAACTTTTCTGTCATCATACAAAATTACTTTAAAGAGCACTGTTTTTTATAATGCTGTATGTAACACACACGCTTCCTGTGATTCATTTATATGATATGGATCCTTTAACTAATGTGAGATGTCTTCCTCTGGTAGATATCACTCACCCCATCCCTGACTTGACTGGATATATTACAGAGGGGCAGATCTACGTGGACAGACAGCTGCACAATAGACAGGTATTTGACATTTAAGCAATGCTGCAAAACTTAGAAATCTACTCTTCAGTTACTCTTTAGTGATTGGTGACTTTGACTTTGCTTTAAGGAATTATTTTGTTAGAAAATACCAAGTTATTTTCCATATGGTTATATAGTTGTCATTTTTGTATACCAAGATCCTCTTGTGGGTAAGAGTGCTAGTATTAATGATGAAGTCCCAGAACCTAAGTCAGGTTCGGTGGGGTGAGGAGGTTCGGAGCCGACGACTAAGAAAGAATTCTTAAGACGTCGTTGGTGCAAAATGGTGGTTTATTAAAGCACGGGGACAGGACCCGTGGGCAGGAAGAGCTGCTGCCCCGGGTTGTGAAGGTGGGCATGTTATATACCCCACGGTTGGGGGGAGGTGGTGAAGGGATGGGAGGTTTCAACAGAATTCTCACATGTTAGGGAGGGCCTACAAGGTGCCGGTGGGGGGCGGGGGGAGTCTTTGCCCTTATGGCTTGATCAATGTCGTCTTTAGGTCAAGCACTAACATCAAGATAATGAGGGATTCTTGGTGGGGCATTATGATCTGGCTATCATTTACATTCCTTTCTACTCCAGTCTCCTCCAGTTTATGGTGGGAGGGGGACATTAGGGCTTCAGGAACCAAGAGTTATTTGCCTCTGGAAATTTGTGCTATTGATAAGGTAACCTCCCTGTTTAGGTCTCTAGGACATCTTGTAGAGCAAGGGAGATTCCTGTTCTGCAGGATTGCGATCCCTGCAAGTTAACTATTTATCGTTTTATGGCAGTCAGGGGTGCCTGAGGAATGCTACACATATGGAGGGGAGCGGGTGAAGAGGGGTGCAAGGCGCCAGCTTTTGCTTTGTCCTCAGCCAGCCTCCTGCTCCCTCATCATTAAGATTTAAGTATCCACTTTTTTTGTGTGCCTTAAAATGGAGCCAGTGGTCTCAAAGAATTTTGGGGGTATTCTATTATATAATTATCAATCTTATTATTAGTACAGAATTAATGTTTTTTTCTATTTTTTTCTTTACTGATATATAATTAATAGTACATTATATTGGCTTTAAGTACAGAGTATTGATTTTACACTGATAAATATTGCAAAATGATCACCATTAAATCCATTTTACCATTAAATCCATTAACATCCATGAATACACATAATTATGAAATACTTTTTCCTTATGTTAACTTTTAAATCCAGTCACCTAGCCACTTTCAAATATGCAGTACAGTATTATACATACTCTAGTCACAATGTTCTGGATTTTATCTTTATGACTTAATTCATTTTGTAACTGGAGGTTTGTACATTTTGACCCCCTTCACCCATTTCGCCTAGCCCCCATCCCTGGCAGCCACCAGTCTATCCATAAGCTCATGGTTTTTTTTTTGTTTTGTTTTTTTAGGTTCGACATAGAAGTGAGATCATAATAGTACTTACCTGTTTCTGTCTGATTTATGTCACTTAGCATAATCCCCTCAGGGCCCATCCATCTTGTTAAATGACAAGATACCATTTTTTAATGACTTGAATAATCAAAAAAAGATTGATGGTTCTGTAACAGATTCCAGCTTCTAATATCAGTGTTTAGGTGAAATTACTGTTAATATTTTTATTTGGTATGTGTTTATATAAGTCAGAGCTCAGAGGCTATTTAGATTTGATACTGTCAGCAAATATTGAAAATCTAGTTTTTCAGTATCACCTTGAACTGGTTTTTGTAGACTTCACTTTCTGAGTTTGATTCTCAAAAGAAATGCCATAAAGTCTCACTTCATTTTCTAACTAGGAAAAGATACTAGAACTCCTCTAGGAGATAAATAGAAGTTTTATGTAATTTAAGGGATAATAATGAGTTTCAAAATGCTTTTTTACTACTGATAAATCTTGAATTTTATATTTAAATGTATTTTTTCTCTCATGTTCTATTCAAGATTTACCCGCCTATTAATGTGCTGCCCTCATTATCGCGGTTAATGAAGTCTGCCATTGGAGAAGGTATGACCAGAAAGGATCATGCCGATGTATCTAACCAGCTGGTATGTATATCCTCTTGAGAAAATGAACACCTTTCTTAGTCCATTCTTTCTGCTGTCTTACACTTCTTATCTTTCTCCCATATCGCTGTACTTATCCCCCATACAAGTAGAATTTTAGTATGGGTTACATGTGGAAGATAAAATCGTTCATTAGAACCAAACAGTCTTCCCTTTTTTCAGAGGATAGTTGTGGATTCTCAAGATTAAAATCCTTGGCTTGAAACCCACATCTAATGCTATACACGATAATTTCTAAATTAAAAACAAGCCATAAGGCCATTTTAGGTTTTTATTAATAACCATAATAATAAGTACAGAATATTCCTAAAAAGATACTCTAATTTCTTATTTAAGAAATTAAACAATCATCAGAACACTAAGAGATACAGCTTTATTTATTCTATGGAATCTTTGGTTTCTGTAGTTGCTGTTTTTTATTTGACAGAGCCAGAAAGCACGAGCAGCAGGGTAGAAAGGGAAAGGGAGAAGCAGGCTCCCCAATAAGCAGGGAGACCAGTGTGGGGCTCAGTGCAGGGCTTGGTCCCAGGACTCCGGATCCTGACCTGAGCCTCAGGTACTTAACCGCCTGAGCGACCCAGGTGCCCCATAATCCTTGGTTTCTGTAGTTGTATGAGATTGTACACTAAGTGCAAAGAAAGAAAAATACCTTTGACCTTAAAGTAAAAATGGTAAACCTACTCCTACCACAAATATTTTTTTTGAACTTTGAGATGGATTTCTCTGTGGTATGAGTTCTGACTTTCAAATGCTCTTTAAAATGTAAGCTCCTTGACATACTGTGGAAGTGTATTTTTTAGAGTGTTAGTAGCATCTGTGGACTGCATACCTGAAGACTTCTTTCTCAATGAGACTATTTTATAATAAAATCTGGTACTTTCATATGATTTATGTGAATTATGTTTGTAAATAATGTGAAATTCCTTCTGTGGTCTCTTACAAAGACAGCTACAGAAATACTCTTAATTTATAGCCCAGATTACTTTTAACATTTATAAAATCTTACCTGTGTTTTTTTAAATATTTTTTTCTCTGTAGTATGCATGTTACGCTATCGGTAAGGATGTACAAGCCATGAAAGCCGTTGTTGGAGAAGAAGCCCTAACTTCAGATGATCTTCTTTACTTGGAATTTCTGCAGAAGTTTGAGAGGAACTTCATTGCTCAGGGTAAGATGACTATTTTCTTGCAAACATAAGCTCATGTGTAGTTTTGAAGACTTCTTTCCCACTCTGAGAGAATTTGCATTGATCTCCAGATGATTTTCCTTCTAATTAGAGAAGAGGTTTTTCTAACTGCCTGTCATGTCTTTGCACTTAACCCTCTGGCTCCTTCCTCTCTGCCTTCAAGTCCGTTATCCATTCAGCTCCCATCTGAACTTTTCCCTTCCTTACACCTGGCATTTTGCTCTGCTGCCTCCATTGCTGGTTCTTCTTCCTTACCCCTCTGAAATGATCTCCTCATGCTTTGGTAGTGTGCTGCTTTTGTGATTCATTTATTGTCATCTCCTTTTCTGATTTTGTATCTTCCTGTTCCTACATTGTTTATGTTTTCAAAGGCCTAGTTCCCTGTTCTTTCTTTCTTTTTTTTTAATATATATATATTTTTTTATTTTTTATAAACATATATTTTTATCCCCAGGGGTACAGATCTGTGAATCTCCAGGTTTACACACTTCACAGCACTCACCAAAGCACAT
>NC_081557.1:105918765-105938653 GCF_022355385.1 Mustela nigripes
AGCCATGAGTTCCGTGCTTTGCTTTCTCCTCTTCTAGAATTCTGCTGCTCTCCTTGGTATTGAAACCGCACTCCTTGGTAGGTGAACTTGGTCTTAGCTAGATTTCTTGTTTATCTTCTGGGGGAGGGGCCTGGTGTAGTGATTCTCAAGTTTCTTTGCCCCAGGCGCAATTACACTGCCCTTACCAGGGGCCGGACTGAGTAATCTGCTCAGGTTTGCTTTTAGGAGCTTTTGCTCCCTGAGCGCTTTCCATAGAGTTCCGGAGGACATGAATACAAATGGCGGCCTCCTGGTCTCCTGCCCGGAGGAGCTGAGAGCCCGGGGCCCCACTCCTCAGTGCGCCCTCAGAGAACAGTGCCCAGTTACTCCCGTCTGCCTGACCTCCAGCCGCGCTCCCAAGCTCTCCGAGCCTGCGACCGGTTCAAGGTCACCCCGAGTGCGAGCTTACTCTCGGCTCTATCTCTGTAGCCGGCTTTCCTGTTCCAATACCCGCAAGCTCTGCGACACTCAGACACACCCGATCCTTCTGTGACCCTGCGGGACCTGAGTCCACGCTGCCCCCGCGTGGGCTTCGCCCCGGTTTAGCCTCTGGAGCGATGTTCCTCAGTGGAACAGACTTTTAAAAGTCCTGATTTTGTGCGCCGTTGCTCCGCCGCTTGCTGGGAGCCGGCCCCTCCCCCCCAGGGTCTATCTTCCTGTCGCTTTGGATTCACTTCTCTGCCGGTCCTACCTTTCAGAAAGTGGTTGTTTTTCTGTTTCTAGAATTGCTGTTCTTCTCTTCGATCTGCCGATGGATTTGCAGGTGTTTGCAATCTTTAGATAAGCTATCTAGCTCATCTCCTGCTAGCTGAAGTAGTCTCAGCCTGCTGCTGCTTCTCCGCCATCTTGACTCCTCCCCCCTAATTTTTTTGTTCTTATTTAAAATAATCCTCTTCGGGTTTCATTTCCATTAGTGTTCCTTAGTCCATTGTTTCTCAAATTTTAATATGCTTTTGAATCAATTGGAGATCTTGTTAAATTGCAGATTTTGATTCAGTAGAACTAGATGGGGCCAGAGATTCTTCATCTGGACAAGTTTTTGGATAATGTGGAAGGCTATTGATCTGTGACCAACTTTGAATCTTAAGGCCTAGTCTAGACCTTTGTCTCATCATCTTGGTCATTGGTACCAGCTTTTTCACCACTTTTCCTTACTCTGTATATCCCTCTAATATTTGCCAGAATAAACTTATTACTAATTGTATTGATTGTGTTTCTAGTAAAAAGGCAGTAACGGTTTTCATTACATAGCACATGTACAATTTTCAGGCTGTTTTGATTGGTCTCTCCCTTGCCACTATTTTTGACCTCAGTGGTACTAAACACAGATGTGTTAACTTTGGAATAATGCATCGTGCTCACTATACTCTTATATTTACTTGATGCATTTCTTGTTAACATTAAACCCAAAAAGATGTGTATATTTTTTTTAGTGCAGCACTATGATACCTTAAAAAGATAAAAAGTGAAGTTTTTCTGGTAGAGAAAAGAAACCAGAATTCCAGCCACTCTGACTCCATAGTTAAGAAATCAAATTTATTTGCAGGATAAGAATGACTCTACTACTAAAAATAATTAGTAAACACTTTGAAAACAACTAGCCTATTCAAGGTGTTCAGTTGACATTTAAGGTTTTGTAAATGTCTGTACTGCCCTCCCTCACATTTCATCTTTTCTTCCTGGAAAACTGCCTTTCTCAGTAATCCATAGACAAAACACTGGGTCTAGTTTCCATTGCTCCAGGTATTTAGATCCTACCCAGTTGTCCACATGGTTGTCCCCCACACACTAGATTGCCCACTGCCTCTAGCCTGCAGGCTTCTCCCTTTTCTCTGATTCCTAATGGTACTTACTCTCTGTACCCTCACATACATTTGGTTGCATCTGCCCTAAGAGACCCAACTGCTTTGTCTTTTTTGTTGTTATTGTTAATACTTGATGCTCACAGTAGTCCTATATAGTGGAATAAATAATAACACTGGTAAATTGTAAGTAGTTTGCCTTTATTCATTCAATTTCAATTTTTTCTAAGGTCCTTATGAAAACCGCACTGTCTATGAGACTTTGGACATTGGCTGGCAACTGCTCCGAATCTTCCCCAAAGAGATGCTGAAGAGGATCCCTCAGAGCACCCTGAGTGAATTTTACCCTCGAGACTCTGCAAAGCATTAACTGCTACTGCATCGCTGGCTTGATACACTTGTGAAATACTGGTTCTGTTTTCTTTATTCCTTTTGCACTCCCCCATTCCCCCATCTTTGTGTTGGAGTTTACGTTGTTACCCTGTAATTAAAAACAAAGAATAGGTAACATACTGTGCCAGTGTTGCAATGTTTTAAACTTCTAACAGACTTTAAAATATCCCCTGTTCAGAAAACCTGGATCATCAGTGCTGTTTTTAAAATAGCTACAGAGTTGGAGGTGAAGTTTTCCTACAGATGTGTGTGTTTGTACATAGTGGTGTAGTTAGTTGCCTAATAATGTCTCATTATATGGGTCTCCTTGACCTTACCTCTCAGCCCCCTCCAGAGTATCACTGTCTGAAGTTATAATGCTTTGATCTGCAATTTAGAGCCACGATCAGGTCTAAAAGAAGCCGCCTCTCTGAAGAGCCAAGGGCCTCTTCCCTGAGCATTTGTTTTTGGATTGTTGCTGTGCCCAAAGGTCTGTGTTGCTGCTCTAAGCAGACGGTTTTTACTGTCCACCTGCTCTTTCCTATTTAATGCCTAGATTAGAGAAGGAGTTTCATTTTTCTCTTTAGTCATTATGAATTGGGATTCCTGTGTCTTACTGTTCTCCCTCCCTCTGAGTAACAGAATCCTGCAGCTTTTGCACAGCTGGCATTGATCTGATAGTAGTGAGATGCCGTTTCTTAATGATCCTTACTGGGTTTCCTTACAGAGAAATCGTAATTAAAATAACTAATAGAACTGTTGTTTGGAAAGAGTGGGGGTACAATAAAAGAAAGAAAAACCCATATCCATTCTACATTCTGACATGATAACAGTGGTTTAAGTTTCTCAAGTGTTTACCAGATGCTGAGGGCAAGGTGGAGAGGAGAAAGTTCTTCTGTGTATGGATATTTTAAACTCTGTTAGAGAGCAGCCTTTGGAAGATCCCCTATTTGATCCTGTTTTCTGACCCATCTCTGCCTTTTCAGGGTAACCTTGTGGCACAAGTGATAGCATTTAAAAGCTTTTGCCTTTAATTCTCGCTCCTTCTTGCTGTGAGTTCTGAGCTGTCTTCTCTGCACTTCTGCCATGTCTACTCTTTGGTCTCTTTGTGTTCTTTGTTACTTGGTGCAATAGAAACTTCTCTGTGCATTCCATCTTTCCAGTTATGTAAAGTTCTTCCCTTTTTTCTCTGAGGGTATAGGGGGTGGGGTGGGGAGTCAGCATGATTATATTTTAATGTAGAAAATGTGACATCTGGATATAAAATGAAAATAAATGTTAAATGGAAGTTACCTAAAGTGACTCTGTATCTTCTAATCAGGAAAGCAATATCAACAAATGGATATATAATATATAATAATGCACCTCTTTGATTTATAAGTTTTGAACATCATAACCAGTGTTGTGAGCCAGCCCCCTGTGTTATAGGGACATGGCCCAATTTTTATATCCTTCTGTCTTCAGGCTGCCCTTTCTACCCTTTCAGGTGCTTTCCACAGTAATAGATCTTCCAACATACACTATATTTTGATCCAAGCTTAAGAGTTACTACAGGTGTTGCATTCTTTGTTTCAAATCTATCAGCAGTGAGTGATAGAGGATGGATAAATAGAAAATGAAATACATATTGAAGCCTTGCTTCAAATAAAATCTTAAATAGATGTCCAGAATATAAAGAAAACATGCTGGTTAAGGACCAGGGTGTGTGGCATCATGGACCTTCCATTTCTCTCCCCTCTTCAATTTTAGGAGATGTAGACAATCAGGCAAGAGCTAGGTAGACCTGTGTTCTAGTTCTGGTTCTGCCAATAACTGGAGGACCCTGTTTCGTTTTTTAACAAATTTGAGTCTTTTTGCCTAGATTCCTTTTAAGGTTTATTAGAAGTACCAGAGATTCTGTGTATGAGACAGTGTCTAGTACTAGTACTGCAAACAAGACAGTGCCTGATCCAGGGTAGGCCCTCACAATAGGCTTTTGTTAATAAACTTTTATTAAGGTAGATTTGACTTACTATATAATTCTTAGCAACAGTTGACTTAGTAGCACCCTTGTTACTTATTTTTTTTTTTTTAGTGGAAACATTTTCTTAATACAACTTTTTGTACCAGCAATAAGACCTAATTAAAGGACCAGTTAAAATGAGGTCTTTAACATGGACTCCCACTGTGATTACGTCATTTTAAAAAGGGAATGTTTCAGTCAGCTTAAAATACCTGGGAAGAGAAAAGGTATCTTCAAAAGGTCAGCCTAACTAAATGACTCATTAAACATTTATTGCTTGCAATTGACTGTCACTTCAGTTTGTGAGATTTCATGTAAGTGAAAAAATGTTCTCAAAGTAATAAATTCCTCACCAAGCTGTTTTATTTTCAGATGTTTGAGGTCAACAAAGTATTGTGTGCTTTTAAGATTTTCTGATCATTAACACTAGTAAGGGAAAGTTTGCTTAATCTATAAACAACAGAAAATAGTCTCCAGACCAAACTAAATATACCATTCATAGACTACAAGAAAAACTTGGAAAGGGAATTCTTGAGGGAAAATTATCCCTTGCAGAAAACTTAAGTACAAAGAAATGGGCTTTAAAAATGAAAGTTATGTGCCTTACTCAGTTACCAACTCTAGTTTTATTCCAAATCCTGTACCAAGTTGGGGTTGAACACCTGTCTAGTGCTTAAGTGAGCAGGTGACTTGATGTTTTGGAACAGTGAGAAATCACTTTCAGTGACTAATCAGTCCCAGAGCTTTGTATACTCAGCAAGAACGGCAAAACCTGCCTTGGGAAACTTAGTAAATGTTTTCGGACACCTGAAAAACCTATCAGTCTGCCTGTCCCTGATCCGTCTGCTACAGTTCCTGAGGAAGGGAAAAGAAGAGATTCTGCCTGTGGCTATATCTGAGGTTGAAGACACAAATGAGCAACACTTCCAGTTGTCTGGTTCCCTTCGTTAGAAGCCTGGGGATCCCCTAGTCTAGAACAGAACATCCAGCCATTTGCTCTGATGAGCAGCTGTAAGTAGTGCACATATATTTGACCACTTCCCAAAAGGATTACATCTCCAAAATCAAAAACCTTTTTATACATGTAACAGATCTGCGACTTATTCAAGTGAAAATAAGGAAGGGCAGAACATGAGCTAGAATCTGTCTTTTAAGTTAATCTAGTGTTCTTTCCATAGTGTGATGTTAAAGTTCACTTCATAAACTGAAATGGCATCCCCGGATTGTGTCTACTCGAAACCAGGAGTTTACATTGTGACTAGAGTTCCAGTATTCTATGGGTCATAAGAGTGTGTGGTGAATGTGAACAAAAGGCCCTGAGGGGCTGGGGTCTGGAATTTCAGGGCTCACACCAAAAAGTTCAGCTTTTTTGAGGAGAGGTAAGACCAGGCTCTATGTGTGGACTATAACCTCAAGTGCGTCTTGATTACTTTTGAGCGTCATATTCTTCACGTCCACAAGAGGGCAGCAGCTCTTCAAAGCGCTGTACTGGCTCAACACTGCTCCAGACACTTCAGCGGCAGCAATAGGCCAATCAATGATTCATTGAATCACATGGTGTTTTTTGGACTACACATTAACCTGGGGGCTATACGGGGCCATGCTGTAATAAAAGCAAACCAAAATCGGTGCCAAGAGCCCAGGACTGGACTCAGAAGTTCTGGGTTAGAAGGATTTCGGAGGTCCAACTTTCCTGATAATTGAAGGCCCTTTTAAACATCAAAAGCATGGAAACCTGGTTCTGGTTAACGGAACTGTCTCAGGAGGCAGTCTGTTTCAGGAATTAACCTCTCTGATGGTCGGGTTCCCAAGTCAAGGTAAATTTCTCTATAACTACCTTTTTGAAATTTTTTTTTTAACCTTGGCCTGTCCCCCAGGGCTCTTCCATGTGATAACCCTACATGACTTTGAAGATAGTTGCCACTTTTAAGAATTCTTCTAATTTTCCTAGTTTCCTTACTTTACGGGTGATGGAATTTTTTACCTCTTTAGTAAGTGAATAGGATTAGGAACCATATCTAACCTCCTAGAACAGGAATCTTTGTACTTCTGTTACTAGCATTCTGAAGGAGAAGTTCTCCAAAACAGAGGCTCAGCTCATGATAATCAAGTACCCTTCCAAGCATATAGCTGGAACCAAAATCATGGAAACACTGTACATGGTCTTTGGGATCAATTCCCATTGAGGCAAGTACTCTGATTCAAGCTTAGGTTACTGGAAATCTCAATGTGCTCTGAGGCAAGACATTCTGTTCTCTGGTTCTATTGTACTTTCCCCTAGGATCTGCTTATTCAGTAGTTCTCAGGTGGAACTCAAGCACTAGGGAAGTTTCATTAATGGTTTACCTAATAGATACTCACTGTACAAGTAAAACTCAAAAAGTACAGATAAGGACAAAGAAATAAAAATCCCATAATCCCCACTCAGAGAAACAACTCTGTCATAAAGAATACCTTAACAATCATGGCTTTGCCAGCTGTGGCTTTGCCCAGTTAATCTCGTTAAGCCAAAACCCATGGCAATTATGGCTTCTTTCTCCATAGATTCTATCAGATTATGAGAATCATGTCAACAGGAGGTGTGGTTAAACTACAAACTCTTAATACAGAACAGCTATATGTTTTAACCTGTGTGCTATCAGAGTTAACACAGCTTGTAACAACAATAATTTCAGATAAAGTTCTTTTGTTCAGATTTCTTCAACTACCATGAAGGGAATTACGGTTTCCTGGCAGTACTTCTTAAGAGCCCCCTCACATTGGCCCACTACTTCTATCTCCTTCAGCTGCTTTGATCAAGGTCACAGGCAGGTGTGAGGAAACTATTTTCCATTAGCTGTTTTCTGTGCTTCTCTTCCCCTTTCCATCATGAGACCTCAGGAACCAGAGGAGTCAGGCTGAACCCTGTGGGAGGGCAAGGAAGGAGAGCAGGCTGAGGTATGAGGAAAGCTAGAAGCCCTCATCCTACTGGAAGGCAGAGGCAGAGTAAATGCTGAAAGGTTTGTATTGCTCATTTCTGGGCCATCTAGAGAGTGACTTGAGTCAAGAAGTGTACTCCCTGGCTTCAAAAATGCCAGGCACAACACCTGCGTGTTTTGCCAAAGATTCTGAAAGACAAAAAAACAGAAAACAAAACGAAACTACACAAGTATGAAAGAGGTTTTAAGTTAATAAGGGCTGGCAGAGAGAAATTTAATCACAGGTTCAGACTGCACACCATAGTTTACAGGAGAATCTGTTTTGACAGATCATTGCCTGAAGCACTGGAATGTGCCCTGGACCATTGCAGGTCATAGAGTTGCAGATCATGCAGGAGAATGGTTACTCGTGTGTGTGTGTGTGTGTGTGTGTGTGTGTGTGTGTGTGTGTGTGTTTTACTAGAGCTGTATTAATACATAATTTACATGTCATACAGTTCACCCATTTAGAGCATGCCAGTCAGTGTTCTTAAATATAGTCACAGAGCTGTGCAGCCATCACCACAATCAATTTTACACATTCCGTTATTTCCCCCCCAAAATTTGTACCAATCCGAAGGCACTCCCTATTTCCCCCAACCCTATCAGTTGCTGTGGGTTTGCCCATTCTGGACATTATACATAAATGGAATTATGTAATAAATCATCCTTCGTAACTGCTTCTTTCACTTAACCTAATGTTTTTAAGTTTCACCCATGTCTAAGCATGTGTCATCTTCATTTATTTTTATTACTGAATAATATTCCATTGTAGGGGTGTACTACATTTTTTTTACCTGTTCACCAGTTGATGGATGGGTCTGGGTTGTTTCCATGTGGCTCTTCTAAATAGCACTGTTGTGAACATTCATGTACAAGTTTTTATGTAGACGTAGATTTCATTTCTCCTGAGTATATATCTAGAAGTAGCATTGCATTGGTGAGGCATGTGGTGACTCCATTTAATCTTTTGAGGAACTACTGTTTTCCAAAGCAACTGCATCATTTTACATTCCCATCAGCCATGTGTGAGGGTGGGATTTTTTTTTTTTTAATGCCAAAAAACTCTGTTTGCTTGAGAAGCGAGTGACTTCTAGAACTCAGAATTCTTACTATGAGATCAAGTGCTTAAATACAGTCCAAACTAAGAGACATAAATGCTGCATCCTGCCTTTTTACGTAGTTGCCTAAGAAGATGCACTTACCAAGCACTCATACAGTTTAATGACTATATAACACTTTATCATAAACAGACTATATTTCCTCTATTGTCTAACACTTGGGACAGTTCTAATTTTCACTTATGCTGTGATGAATTTGTTGGCATGTAAATAATTGTCTGTATTCTGAGATACTTACTCAAGATATTTCCATAAGTATAGGAAAAAGAATACAAACATTACTAAAGCTCTTGACTTGTATTGGCAGACTGTGTTTAACAAATATTTATGACAGCTTATGGTCCTACCATCAGTGTATGAGTATTCATTTCACTGTGCCCTCACCAGCACTCGGTGTTCTTTCTTGCTAAACAGAATCAGAAACAAAACCTTAATTTTATTAAGAAAAAATTCCATTCAAGTAACATATATAGAAAATTACATAAATCATTAGTGTATATAGCTTGATGAATTTTCACAAAGTGAACACACCTATATAACCAGACACAACTCAATAAACTGGAAATTTCCAGCACCTCAGAAGTTACCATTATGCTCCCTTCCAGTAACCCAATCATTCCCTGCTCCCTCCCCAGGGAAACCACTATCCTAACTTTTAATATCATGGAGTAGGGTAAGTTTTGCTAATTTAATGCATAAAAATACATATATTTTAATAGTTGAAGGAAATCAAGTTACCACAAAATTCCCAACCTTTTTAGCCATTTGTGTTTCTTTTGGAAATCCAGGGCTTTTACTTTGCAAAGATATATTTATTTCAAGGTCACCCATTGGATGGGGAACCAAGAAACCCACATGATTTCTAAATCCCAGGATCTCAGATTTGACCTGGGCCAGTGTGCCATGCTTCTTGTGCCCTGTACCCCTCTTGGGAATCCAGTGGGACTTTCTAATCATCTTGCTTAGGTGTTGAGGGCTTTTTCCTTCCCCTCATATATCATCAGACCAACCCCCACAGAATGCCACTCCAGGATTCTAAGCCAGGATTCCAAGCCAGAATTTTCACACAATGAATGAAACATTTTACCCAAGACAAGACCACTGCTAAACTCTACTCCTAATCAATTTCTCTATAAGTGATGAACTCCTTTCTAGGACAGGATAGAATAAGTATTAGGAAGCCATTGCTCTTTCCCCCCCACAGACCTGGGTAGAAACCTGGAATGGAAGAACTCCTGTTTTTCTAGGTCTGGGAACACAGGATACATTTTTCAGAAGATTCTCCAGCCCTGCCTTGTCTGCTCAGTTTCCTGTCTTTCTCTTACACTAAAACCCAAGAATGAACATACCAGAAGTGATGTCACCACAAATTAGAAAAAATTAGGAGATTAGAACACTTACTTCTATGCTGCTACCATGTAAAAAGAAGAAATAAGGAAAATAGTGTTTTCCCCAGAAACTCTTGGATGATACAGTGTATTGCTGTTTTCAGCACCATCTCCCAACCCCAATGAAACCCACCATACCGTTGGGTTTTTTACAACTATCCTAAGATAGGCCAGGTTAACCTTATTCCTTTTTATCCAAGAAGCAGAGAAGTCAAATAATTACTTGGATTTGCTGGTAGAATAAGAACTGAAACTCAGGGCTCCTGAAATCTAGTTGCATACCTTTCTGGCATTCTGTATCTTGGCTGTGATGAGGAGTCCTCAGACTGGCAGCCTAGTGTGGGTAATCATGGGGTTTGGAGAACAATGGGTCCAAGAGGAAATCTATATTCTACCACCAAATTATCAGAATTTAGGCAAATTATTTACCATCTCTGATCCTGCTTATCATATAAATGGGGACAATACCTACTCTAAACTGTTAGATTAAGTGAAAACACCACCAAATACCTAGCAGAATATCTAGGTTTGAATCTCTGTTTTGCCTCTTTCTTGTTGACTGAAGTACTGTTTACTCTCTCATCCTTCATTTCTATGTGTGTAGTAGTATGCCTTTTTTTTTTTAAAGGAAAGATAAGAAAAGCATTTTTTTTTTAAATTAATCATCAACTGATTCACAGTTATGGAGAAATTTAATGCCTCCACCTCAATGAACAAATCAGTTAATTTTAGCTTCCTCAACTATAAATCAATTGGATCAGGAGTCATCCCTATAATCATCAGGTGGTAATACAAATCAAAAGTAAATGAAAGCTACTTTATAATGCATGATTAAAAACAAAGTAGAAATATCAAGGCTTCATGTTTCTTAAGAGTTTATGACCTTAAACCTTGAGTATTCAGAAGAAGCTAACACATCTTTTGTATGGTGGCTTGTGAGATACTTTCTATTTTATTAGTGTCATCACTGAAGCTAGATGTTAAGTAACTCACCCAAGATCACATAGATGGTATACAATTGACCTGGGTTTAACTCAGAGTTTGTTCTCCAAAGACAATGTTTTTTAGAATAAGAAGTTCATGAACAAGACCTTAAGTCTTATTAGAGAAATAAGACCTATAACCATAAAGGTGAGTCATATGAGTTTCTTAGTGGGCTACCAGGATTATATTCCTAAACAAAAGTGTTTGGGGAAAGAAGAGGTCAGGACTAGCAACTTTTGTCAAAGAGCAAAACAAAATATCACATAGTGACTCTGTACTGTCTTCTCTCCCCACCCATCACCATCACTCCCAACCAGATCAGCAGAGAGACCTCAAGAGAGCATGGGACCTGGGACCTGGGAGATCTGACTATCCCACCAACCCAAGAAGGCCTCTCATCTCTGCTATATGATATCTCCCAAGGACCAGGTCTCAGAGAACAGAGATGGCAGTGACTGAGAGCCCTCATAGCTTCAGGGCAAGATAGGATCCTGAGGCTTCTGAGGGACACAGGAATGTGTAAGAGCAGGTATCAGCTCCAGAAAGACTTTGCCTTTCAAGCTCCAGTGAGTTTCGGTGGCATAGCTTTCTCCCTTCCAAGAGAGGGTGTCTTGCCCCAAGAAGTTCTCAGAAGGCAGCCTTGGCACAGCCCCAGGTAGCAATTGGACATGCTTGAGAGAGGGAGCCCTAACCCCAGCTCTTGGACCACAAGCCCCAGCCACTGCTGCTCATGGTTTGATCATCAGAGATGTCAAATGTTGGGTAGGCCCTGCATTTCAGGTAATGCCTGCTTCATTCTCAGGTTGGAAGCTGTGAGGAGACCATGCCCTGTTAACCTTAGCCAAGATAGATCAGCACTGTGGCCCTGGAAGAGGCAAGTGACCCTGTCAAGTAGTAAAGGGACGAGGGCAGAGAAGGAACAGAAGAAGGGGGTGGAAGGAGGAAGAAGGAAGGGAACAGTCTGTCTCCTGCCTGTCTGAGCACCGAGGATGCACTGAGACCTAGACTGCCTGATGTTTTTTCCCCAAGTCCCTTAGCCACCTTCCAGGGGTGGTGTTGCGACTTTAACCTTTCCCGAGGCCTCCTGCATCCTCATGGGGAAAGAGCCTGTTAGATATTATTGGTGGGCACTGTGTTATATATACTTTCTCAGGCCCCTCCCCATGATCCATGCAGAAACACCCACTCCTATTGTACAGATGAGAAAACTAAGGCTTGTACTATAGCTATCTTGACCGCAGCCCCACTGTGAGTGGGGTGTACCAGTGACAGTCACCACATCTGTGCTGATTCCCAATCTCCAGGTTTGGGAGCAGAGCCCTGCCTAGTCTTGGGTGCGGGCTTTGGCTCTGGCTTTAGGGTTGGAGGTGAGCCAGATGGTGTTACTGTGTTACTGGTGTTACCAGGAGCAGGAAGCCCCTTCTGCCAAAGGGATGTCTGTGCCTTCTAAAGACCAAATTCGCTCACTGATTCTTATCAAAACCATCCAGTGTCCTATCCCCTTCTTGTAAAATAGCTCAAATGCCCCGAAGGCTGCCTGGAAGAAAGCTGCCTGTGAAACAAAGAGTCCCTCATGCCTTCCTCCCCTCCCCCATCACCACAGCCCCTGTGGGGACAGCAGGTATCTAAGCAAATGGCAAAGCAGGACCGCAGCTGCCGCCCAGCACATTAAACACTGTTTTCTTAATTCTCTCTCCCACTAAGTGGCGATTACCCGGACTGCCTGGGGGCTGATCCTTCCAGCCACCTGACTTGAGCCTGTGCTTCTCGGAGCAGCTGTCGGGCACACTTCCGGCAGGGGCAGAACCAGGCGGCAGATGCTAGGCACTGATTATTCTGGGGGTGGGAGGGAGGCTGCATGGAGGGGCCCTCATTTGCACTTCAAAGGGGGACAAGGCCCCATTGCTCCACTCTTGGGACCTGGATCTATTCTGGGGAAAATCAAGTTGCTTGGAGTGAGTTATCCACTGTGGCCCACCCCTTCCCTAACTGGGGGGAGAGCAGTTTTAAACGAACCCCCGCCCCCACCCCCGAATTAAGGGGCACTGACTGGAGACTCCCAGGTCCTTCCTCTATCTCGACACTCTGCTTGGATGGGGTTTGTTTCAGTCTCCACTGGGCAAGAGCAGCTGGAGGACCAGCTCCCATGCTGTATTGATGCCCTTTGATCTCAGACCTCCCAATAAGCCCTTGTTATGGGTGGGCTTGTGTCCCCCGCAGAGATATATTGGCGTCCTTACCCCCACTACCTTATTTGGAAATAGGGTCATTGCAGATGTCATTAATTAAGGTGAGAAGACCCCTAATTGGATATGACTGGTGTCCTCAAAGAAGAGCAGAGAGACACAGTGAATGCTGGTGAGGGAGGGACATGGAGGAGGTCAGGGAGATGCCAGCAGAGGTGTGATGGTGCTAAGGAACATGTGGGGCTGGCTGCAGAAGCTGGAAGAAAAGGAAGCGTTGTCCCTTGGTGGGTTCAGAGGGAGCAAGACCTTACTAACCCCTCGATTTCAGACTTCTAGCTTCCAGAACCGCGAGAGAATAAATGTCCATTCTTTCAGGACACCCAGTTTGTGGTGTTGTGGTGCTCATTAGGCAGCCCTAGGACAGTAACAGACACCTGAAAAGGAGGTGGCATTATCCTTATTTAACTAAAGAGGAAACAAGCTCCAGAGCTCCCCTGACTTCCCTGACTTCCCCAGGAGCAGGAAGCTGAAGTTCTGGGGCCTCGCTATCCACACACCAGCCTTCTTGGCATAATTTTGCAAGGACCTCCTTATAAGCCCAGAGCACTCTGTTGTGGAGGGAACAAGCCCTGGCGCCCTTCCCTGGCCCCCATGGGATGGGCCTCCTGGGAAATAAGGTACAGTAACAGCACCATCCATGGTGACCTAATGGGTCAGAGGGAAGGCTGCTGGGATCCAAGGGTGAGTTTACATCCCTACCCACAACCCGCCCCGCCCAATCCCCCAATCACCAGGAAGCTGAAGTTTTCTTTCAGAAATGTTGCCCATCAGCATTCCAGGGAATGCAAGCCAGTTTGGATAAGCTCAGGAGATGCAGATTGGAGCACAGTGAGGGGGAAAGACAACCAAGGCAGAGCCAGGAGAAAGTGTTCCAAAGGTCATTAGCTACATGGGTGACTGCGGCAGTGTCCCAGTCATTCATGGTCCTATGAAATAGGGATAGCATACATCACAGTACAGGGTTGCCATGGCTTCTGTGGGGCATGGACCTGAAACCATGTAGCCAACATGCTTTTCCACAGGGTCCATAGTTCTGGGCTCCCTCCTTTCTGTGCCTCTGAGAGAAAGGAGGGACTGTTACTGTGCCTGTCCTTTTGGGGACACAATGGGGAGAGGATCCCTCCCCAGCACAGTCCTGGCCCAGCCTTCTTTCCAGGATGCTGAAGCAGACTTCATGATTTCTACTCACCTCATTAGGCTATTGCATAGAGAGACCTCAGCCCCCCCCAGGCCAGTCTCCCCACTGTCACAGTCATTTGTCTTCAGGCCTTTTCCCTATCCTCTATGTAGAGCACAATAATCTGGAAATGTCTACTTCTTCTGTTATTTACTGTCTGGGATGGCTTCACCAGGCAGCCCAAGGGTAAGAGACTTGTTATGTACCCTCCAGATCACCAGGACCATCTGGGTATGGGAAGCCAGGCCCTTGGAGTTAAAGGGTTTGCTCAAGGTCATTTGGGGGAACTGGCAATGAAGATCCATGGGAAGTCTGACTCCACATCCATAGCCGTCTGCCAACTACTAAACACCTAGTGTGGCCAAGAAGTTGCTGGGCCAGCTTCTGGGCTACTGCTCGAGGTTAACTACAGCCGAACTGGCAAGCTGGTTTTTGGGCAACCCACAACACAGCACAACCCAGCACAACCCCCCCTGAGCCCTCCTTCCCTGGCCAACTCTAACTCTGGTTGGACTAGCTGTCCTGTGTGCACCTGAAGTTCCGCCATTGGAGAATTGCTGGAGACATCCAAGGATCCTGAAAAGTGTGTGTCAACTAAGCACAATGGAAATACTCAACAAATGTTCCTTCTGTCCTCTGTAATCTGTCCAAGTTTATAAACAAGTTTGGTTCTTGGCAATAAGCATCTCTAAGCATCTGTACAATTGTATTTTGGAAGTAGGAAAGGGATAGTTGTGAATGTAGCCTGTACTTCAGCTTTACCCAGGACCCTTGGTTTGGGTCTTGGTGCTGTCCATGAGGGCTTGGAGGGTGCCTAGAGCCCCCACCGCATCCATAATGCTTTGGTTTGTGGTGCAGTGTTGGGGGGTGGCAATTATAAGGATGCAGAGAGGATGGGGAGAAGGGAGCATAGGGGACATGGTGTAGGCCATGGTAGGTGGCCCAGATTCCCCCTCTAGGAAGAGACTCATTCTCTCACCTGCTAGCAGTGTAATGGCTACAGCTCTCAGAGGAGTCCCTCTCTGAGATTTGCCCTGGGCACCAGAGAGCTTTCTAGACCATAGCCACACTCCTTCCCAGGGGTCCCCAGGTGATGGCTAGGATGGAGGGACAGGTGAGAAGATTGCATAAGGCCCAGCCCTCTCAGCTCATCTTGCGTGAGGATCTGCTAAGGCCTCTATTGTGACTGCCTCAAAGTGAAGTCCTCCCTGCAGCTGTAAATTTCAATAACAACTTAAAAAACATCTAGAAACTAAAGAAAAGGAACACTTTTTTTTTTTTTTTAATTGGTCTACTTCTGTGTATGTGTGTGAGTGTGTGTGCGTGCTCATGGGCATGTGAGTATATGGGCATGTGCAGAAGAAAAGTGAATGATCTATCTTCCTAAGTTTTTTCCTTTTCTGATATAGTTGTGCTATTTGAGAATCAATAAGTAGAAAAATACCCTACCAAACCAAGATTTTTTTAAAAAATTTATTTATTTATTTGAGAGAGTGTGTGTGTTTGTGTGTGTGAGCAGGGGGAGGGGCAGAGGGAGAAGGAGAGAATCCTCAAGCAGACTTTTGCTGAGCTTGGAGCCTGATATGGGGCTCATTCCCCGGCCATGAGATCATGACCTGATCTGAAATCAAGGGTTGGCCACTTAACTGACTGAGCCATCTCGGTGCGCCCAAACTAAGATACTTTAAAGATAGCAATATGAAATTGAACCTGAGAATATTTTGCTTTTCTTGGGCTCAGGAGGCAGGAGGAGGGAGGTGGTAATGAGATTAGGGAAACAACACTTTGGGGTAGGGGCTTTTATTTTCGTTTTCCTGTAGCTGTATCTTTCTGTGATGCTAGTTCTCGCTTGGAGCTGGCCAGTTGGCATCACCATGGCCCCTCCTGCTTTCTAAGTACAGTTTTTGAGGCTAAGCCAAATGAGAGCCACAGCCAGAAATTCCCTGGAAAGCATTTGCTTCCACAGGGGCAGGGGCAGGGGCAGGGGCGGGGCCAGGGCCAGAGAAGCTGGTGCAGAAGGCTGGTGGGATTGGAGGGTGTGTCAGTCCCTCCTCATTTCTTCTTTCCTGGAGTGGGCAGGGCTCCCTTGGGCTGTCTATATATAAAAGGGCTTCAGTGGATTGTCCTGAGGTTCCTCTCAGGCTGATCCTAGACTGGTGGTGACAAAAGCTGGGGCCAGAGCAGGCCAAGCTCTAAGCTGCTGAGATTGTCATTTTCAGGGGTTGGAGGATGGGTGGATCTAGCAAGCCTGGGTCTGTCTTGTGGATAATGGGGGAGAAAAGCAAGATGACCTTGAACCAACTGACATTTGTCTACTAACCTCTGCTTTCTTGCTGTACCCTCTTCCCCTCACCACCACCCTGGAGCCCAGATGTCTGCTGTAACTCTGTTCTTCTCCACTTTGGAAAATGCCTCAGAAAATGTCACCTCTCCTGGGACACTCATTTTTTTGAAAGCTCAGCCCAAAGAAGAGCATTTCTATCAGTGGAATTTCAGGATTCTGATGGAAAAGGCCTGCATTGAGAGGGTTGTGGGACCTCTCTCAGTCTGTGGAACAGTGAGGAACAGGAGCTCAGAATACAACCTTCTATGGCTAGTCGGGGACAGCTGGATCCAAGGGCTGGAATATAGACAGAAGGAAGAAGCAGCTAGTGTCAGTGAGAACTTGTGTTGTGGCCACAATTAGGCCCCACAGATCCGTCATATGTAAAATGTGGGGTTGTTGTGAATAAGAAATGCAGATACCAGCTTGAGAAGCCATCCAGCCCCCTTCTCCTGGGAATGGGCTGTGCCCCCCTTGCGCTCACTCCCTAGCCTGCTCTATTGTGCCCCTGTCTTCTTGCCTGAAGAACTGATCAAGCAAAGGGAATCTCAGACCTGGAACTCTCAGGCTAGGTGTGGACTGCCTGGCTCTGCGGCCCGCAGCCCTAGAGGGTGCCTGCCGGTAATGGGTTGTAACAGGAAAATTGTACTGTTACTTCTGGTGTGAGAAATTTAATTTGCCTCACCTGTCACTGATTACAAATGCTGTAAGCTGACTTACAGCTCAATTAGTGATAATGGAGGCAGTGGGGGATGGTGGACACTGAAGGAACAATACAGTGGGGACTCTGTGTGTGCGCTTGTGTGTGTGCTAGAGCTGGCATGGTGTTGCTGGGCTAAAGGAGGTCTATTTGACAGGAAAGGCTATACTTAGAGGGGTGTGAATTGGACTCTAATTGGCTCTCTTTGGGCATGGGGTTTTGGTCAGTGGCACAGCTGGCTCCAGCCTAGACCTGCCCCACATGCTGCCTAACATAAGCCCTCTCTGCTCCTTTCTTCTCCTAGCTACATGCCCTCCCTCTCTCCCAGGGGTTTTGCCCCACAAGTCAGCCTTCTGGAGTTGAGAGCTGGAGAGAAAAACTTGGGCAAAGGGTTGACTAGAACAGTCAGCTCTTTCTCAAGGGGTAGGGTTTTGCTGAGTCTGCTGGAGTATTGGGCACCAGTGTAGTTTAGCACAGCTGGAAGTAGTGATATTTTATTAACAAATAATAATGGTAGCAATAAATCATGATAGTGGCAATAAAAATAATAGCAATACTTTAGCTACCTTTCAATGGGTATTATGTCATTTAATTGTCAAAAAATCCTTTGAAACAAAGGGAGGTTAAGTAACATATCCAATGTCATGAGCTCAGCAGTGACGGAGTGTGGACATGAACTCAGCTCTGGTTCTGCAGTTTGGGCACTTGACCCTTTGTCACACTGTGTTCCACTAGGGTATCTCTGGCCAGATCTTAGGGTTGAACACAGTGTTGAGGAACAGAACAGGTTTTTCTCACAAAGATTATAACTGACAAGAGGAATGTCGTGGCATTTATTGAGCTTATATTGATGGTAGATGTGATGTTTCAGGAAAGTGCTCTAGGTTTACCAGGGGTAGGTGTCAGAACCATGAAGTGGAGAGACCTGAGGCCAGGTAAGGGGATTTAACTTCATTTGGAGGTTGGGGGGAGCCCCTGAAGGTTTTGAACAAGGGAGAGACATGGTGGAAGAAGCAACAGGTTGGGGTTAGGTGATAAACCTGCATCTTTTATGTAAACAGATTTAATGGACTAGAGTGGGAGCAAAGAAATCAGTGGGGTTATTAGATTGTCAAGGTGACTACCTCTACCTGTGTGATTCATTCACTAGCCGTGTGACCTCAAAGCTGTCCTCTCTCCTCTCTGGGTATCTCTTTTGTCATCTATAAAAGTGAGGTGGTTGTAATCAGAAGATGTCTAAGAGGTCTTAGCACTCTGGGAGTCTTTTGGTGACCTTGGCTGGCCAGTAGATGCAGGAAGAAATAAGGGTGGAGGAAGGGCTTTAAGGAGATTCTACAGGATCTAGGATCTGATTGGATAGAAAGGATGATGGAAAGGCAGTGGGTCAAGGATGGCTCCAAACTGCAAGGAAAGACTGGTGGAAGAGAGATATCCTGCGGGAATAATCTGGATTACACAGTAGGTTGAATAAACTGCTCGAAGCCCCAGCAAAGCAAACCCCTCCCACCAAAACAGACATTAAACAATGTGTATATGGATACAATAATTGAAGCATAACATTTCTCAATCATGTTACATGAAGAGATGCTATTTTAACATTAGCATCCATATAAGGATTGTGTCATTTCACAAAATTCTGTTTTTAATTTTCCTGTGTGGAAGGACAATGTTTGATGCCAAATTCAAGCTTTCCCATGCTCTTCACTGGGAGGAAGAGGGAGCTGAGGGAGAGGAAGCTGAGGTTGTAGGTTGTAGGAGAGGCTCAGGGCTGAGGAGGGTGAAGTGCTGCTAGCTCCCTGTGGAGAAAGTGTCTGCTGAGGCCCCCAGCAAGAGCTGGGATTTCCAAAGGAGGAAACGTGGGGTGGGAAAGGGAGATCCAAGTCAGGAAGGGATGAAGACTGACACAGTCTCCCAAAATGTTGAAATAAGAGGACATTTTGGCTCTTCAACCTTCCTTTCCCAGTACTGATTTCCCCCATGCCAGCCTTCCATGTAGCACCACCTGTGCCCAGCCAGCTTGTATTGTCCTGTTTCTTTCCTTCATGGCACTTCCCTGATTGAATTGAAAATCATCTGATTTATTTACTGCCAGAGTGAAAGTTCCTAAGGAGAAAGGTCCTTCATTATTTTGCATCTAGAATAGGGCTTGGCATAAAATAGAAGCTCAATAAATATTTGTTGAAAGAATACATGCATGCACACATGACTGAATGAAATGGTGATGTTTCAGGCCCTCTGACACCTGGATTGGAGAGAAAGTTGGAGGCAGCTTGATCTTCTTCATGTAATTCAGAAAACACCTTCTGTGGAGGCCATCTGGGGACGGTGGCCACCCTGCCTCCCACCTCACAGGCACAAGTGTGCATACTCTGTTCATGAAGTCATGAGAACCCTGAGACTGCTCCCAGCGCTGGTCAGGCTGAGGCTCAGCTGTTTATTGTCAGGGGAGAAGAAGCCCTTTTTTCCTTTTTTCTTTCTCTTTCTCTTTCACTCTCATTTCCCTTTTGATCTTTTTTTTTCTCCCCCTAAAATGGTAAGTAGGTTTGGAGTTTAAGAAAGACTTTGTCCTCAGGCGCCTGGGTGGCTCAGTGGGTTAAGCCGCTGCCTTCGGCTCAGGTCATGATCTCGGGGTCCTGGGATCGAGTCCCATATCGGGCTCTCTGCTCAGCAGGGAGCCTGCTTCCCTCTCTCTCCCTCTCTGCCTGCCTCTCCATCTGCTTGTGATCTCTCTCTGTCAAATAAATAAATAAAATCTTAAAAAAAAAAAAAAAAATCCT
>NC_081557.1:105938753-106030802 GCF_022355385.1 Mustela nigripes
CGCTGCCTTCGGCTCAGGTCATGATCTCGGGGTCCTGGGATCGAGTCCCATATCGGGCTCTCTGCTCAGCAGGGAGCCTGCTTCCCTCTCTCTCCCTCTCTGCCTGCCTCTCCATCTGCTTGTGATCTCTCTCTGTCAAATAAATAAATAAAATCTTAAAAAAAAAAAAAAAAAGACTTTGTCCTCAACAGTACTCCAGGGGAAGATGGGCAAGGAGAAGGCTTTGCTCCCTACTTTGCTGCCACTTATTGCCACTAAAGCAGTCTTTTCCATGGCCCCATGCCTTTCCAGGAGTCCTGCCTTTCTATTACTCTTAGCCCAACAGACAGAGTCTAGTTGAAGTGGCAAGTAAGGGGGTTGCCAGAGAGTGTCTGTTTATCTATTTCTTTGCCACATGAGAAATCACCTTGGATTCAGTGGTTTAAAAATACTGCTATTTAATGTGCTCATTCTGGAAGGGCAGTGGGAGAAGCAAATCCCTGTTCCATGGGGTCTGATGGATCAGGAGCCTAGTTGGGACAACAGGATCCCTCCCACTCCATGGAGGTCTCTCCAGCAGACTAGAGGGGCTTTTTACATTGGCAGTTCAGGGCCCCCAGGAAAATAAAATTGAAAGCTTCCAAGCTTAGGCAGCCTTCTAAACTTGGAACTGGTGGAGCATCACTTCTACCGACTTCAATTATTTTTTTAAAAAAGTGAGTCTCAGGTCCTGCCAAAACTAAAGGGGAGGGGGCCACTTAGGGGTGTGATTAGTGGAAGGCAGAGTTCAGTGGGAGCCACCAATGCAACAACTTACCCACCATGAGCCAGTTCTAGGACAGAGAACAAGAAGGGTTACTCCAGGGCTGATATGACCCATTTGTCCAGGCGCTGGACCTTGGAATTAGACAAATACAGGCTCCTATCCTGATTTGGTCACTTCTCAGCTGCCTGACCTTCCTTGAGCTTTGGATATCCTCCACTCCCTGGCCTCCTGCCTCTCCTGTCACCTGTATAGACAGGAAGGGAGCCCTAAGCTGGTGTGAATGCCTATCCCAGCTGTGGTTCCTGTCTATCCCTTTCTGCCCACTCCTCTTCTGTCCCATACTTGCCCCCAGACCCTTTCTTGCCTGCCACCTTCCTTGGAGACCCTGACTTGTCCCACTTCAAAGGCATTGCCATTTATCCCTCATGTGTTCCATTTCCTTTTTACAAGTCCCTTCTGTCTCCTGCCAACTGATTCGAAGCCCTTTGTGTGTAGGATTTGAGCCCAGAGCAGTTGGGAATGCTTGTCGAGGTGAACGAGGCAGGTTGGCACGGAGAAGCCTGGACAGATGGCCACCAGAGTGACTGCACCTTCCCAGCTGGGGGGCCCTGAGGTAGTAAGAACAACAGCCACTCTGGTCTCTAGCCAAAGAGCCTGGCTTTGATAGGCCAAGGAATTGGAGAGAGAGGGAGGAGAGGCCCTAGGTTGGGGCTGGGGTAGGGTCCTTCACAGAAAAAACCACAGGGTTGGAGAGTGGTTCAGACTGCCTGGAAGTCTAGCTGATGCCAAGGCCCATGCTTTCCTCCAGCCAACACTGCCTTCATCAAAGCTGTCTGCACTTCCTTCACTGGCAGGGAGGGACATCACCTTTCCTATTCCAGAGGGAGGCGCCCGGAGGAGCTGCCATGCCCTAGCCTAGAGAAGCAGGGTAGCTTGAGGAGACGAAAGTAGCTCTGGAGGGCATGAGAAATGGCATTCTTTATTCATAAATAGAAACATAAAATTATCAGAAATAGTTTACATGGCCAAAAAGGGACATCAAAAATAAAATGAAGCTGTCAAAAGCAAATCAAACAAACAAACAAAACAAGGAACAACCCAGAGAAAAATAACTATGTACATATTCTTCCAAATGCCGGTCTATCCAAAGCCAGCCTTGGCTGGAGGTTCCAGCTTTGTCTGCAGACTCAGCACAAGACTGATCACACAAGAAGCATCTGTTGTACAGAGTACACAGCCTCCTGCCATGGCAGCTCTGGCTTAGGAGAACTCAGGACCCACAGGAAAAGTCCTCTCACAAAGCTGCTGCTTCATCAGCAAGAGATGGTCCAGGCTGGGCCAGGACAAGAGCAGGACAGGGAGTAGAGGGTCAGCAAGTGTTTCTCAGGGGAGAGGTAACCCTCCCCAGTCCCTATGGAGCTCAGTGCCTATGGGGATCAGAGTGCACCCAGCAGGAGTTACCTGAATGACACAGCAGCCAGAAGACATACCTCCAGGGGTGTCCTGCCAGGGTCTGGTCATTGCAAGGCCTGGAGGCAGAGTCTCCTTTTGGGTGAGGAGGTACTGAATGCTGCTGTCTCTTTGCAGGCAGCCAGAGCATCTTCAGGCCAAGCATCCTTTGGAAGAGCAGAGCAGGTTGATCTGACTGAATAAGCAAACATGCCAGCAGGAGTATTCAGAGCGAAGGGCAACGAGCTCATGCTGGCTGGCCCTGGGCCAGGCCGTCTGCTCTGAAGCCCCACCATCTGATTTCCCAGTCCCTGCTCAGCCTCTTGTTCAGATCCTCCTTCAGGAGAGGCTGGGTTTGGCATGGCCTGGGAATAGTAATGATGTTTTTCCATAGGGAAGGGAAGAAAAACCACATGGCAGTAAGGTCTCTATGTTACAGAACACTGTTGCACTCTGGTGCCACTGTGGCCCACCCTGGGGTCTTCAGCAGGTGGCGGCCCAAGGGGGGCATCCTGGCCTTAGGCAGGGATGTGGAGTGCTTGGTATGGTCACATCATGGTGGAGCACAGATGTTGCCCCTCAGTGTCCTCCCCTGGGCTTATCACCCATCTCTTCTCAGCAAGGCAGGACAGGGCACAGGGTTTTTGGTTGCTCTTTGCGGGTGGGGAGTAGTGTATCTCCAACCTGGGGAGGGAACAGTAGCCCCTTTATCTCACAGCAGCCTCACTGGGAAAAATAATTCAAACAAGGCACAGGCTGGTGGAAATAGAGGGGGTGAGGGCTGTGTGTAGTGGTGCTGACGATACGGACTCCATCTTTGGCCCCCAGTCTTGCTTGTGTTTGCTGGATGACCTCTCCTGGGGCTGTGTTCTGGGCCTCTAGGAGGTTAGCATACATACATACTTTAGAAATGCCTTCCAAAGCTGGGCTTGGGGAAGGCTTGTTTGGGTCCCCCGTGAATCTGTTAGGACATAGTCTTCCCTCTTCCTGGGGCACAGGTGGTCCCACAGATCTAATTAAAGGTTAGCTGTCAATTAAGGGCATGCAAACCCTTTGATCTCACTATAACGCCCTTCTCTGTGTCCCACAGCTTTATAAAATCTGTGCACTAAGTTCCAGACTTTGTGGAGAATAAGTCATCTTCCACCCAATTCTCCCATCAGTAAATTACCCTGAATAAAAGTCTGTGCAGAATGTGTGGAGTCACCTCCTTTGTTTTCTGGTCTCAAACTGCCTTCTCTATTGAAAGAGAGTTTACTATCCCTCTCCCACCGTCTCACAGCATGGCACAGGGAGTGGGACATTTTTGACTTGAGGGTCTACATTGTGCCCAGTGGAGGGTACTCTCCTCCAGGCAGAAGGGGGGCATTCAACCTGTTCATTTCAGGTTTAAATCTGGCCTACGACTAAGACCAGTGGCTTGAAATTCCAGAAAAGCTCCTCTGTCACAGGCACAGCTTAACCCCAGGGGCCAGAAGGCAGAGCCCGAAGGCAGGGGGTGATGAGAAGCAGCTCCCACTCCCACTCTGGGTCCTGCAAGGACTGCGGTCGGAGAGGCAGAATCAGGGGTTTTGGTCTCAGACTGCTAAATACCCAGGCTCGCTCATCCCTCCTACCTCAGTGAAACCCCCTCAGCAAGCAGGCATGAAGCTCAGGAATCCACCAAGGCTTGGCTGTCCTAAGAAAGAACAACAGCTGTAGTTTGAGTCAAAAATAGAACATGGAACGGTTCTGGTTGCCTGCTAGATCTGGCTTGCTTCTGAAAAGATAAGAAAGAAAAAAAGAAGACCAAAAAAAATATATTTTTTTCTTTCTCTGAACTAAGCTACTGAGGAACTCCACCATTCTCTCCTCCCCCAGCTCTGCACATCTTCAGAAGAGAGACACCAGCCTCCCCCAGGCACTGGCCCATCCCCCCCAAAACTGAAGCTCCTGGATTCTTGATAATTGGTAGTTTCTGTGGGGCCCAGGTAGAAGGAGGCTAGCCAGTGGCCCTGGGGTAGTTCATAAGGCTGTATTTGTGTCTCTTCTCCCTGCCTGGGGCTCTGGGCCACCAAACTCTGGAGATTGTTCCTGACCTGAAAGGAGTCTTGTCTGACTTTAGGACTGGAAATACAAAGGGGAAAGGGTGTGCCCATAAACTGAGCCACAGGCAAAGGAGGGAAATGTCAGATCATTCCTGCACCATTTTAGTTGTATATAGGTTATTTTGGATCAAGCAAAGGCTGGATTCTTGAGAAGAAAATAAGTTCAGAGTAGGCACTGGCCAATTTAAACCGAGTGGGGAAACCCCTACCTCTAGCCCCATGAGGAGAGATCTGGAGGCTCTCCCAGGGACATTTGGAAAGCCATACCTTCCCTATGTCACAGTGCATTCAATCCTCCCCACCATAGGGCCTCAGTGTCTATGGCTTTAAAAAGAGTGGTCACTGAGGTCAAAGGTTACCAGCTGTCCAAAGACTGCTTACCTCCAGTTAGCAGGGCACAGGCGGGTCTGACCCTTACTACCTGGCTTTTTCCTCTGACTCCCTCTGGGCTTTGTTGAGTCTAGACATTCCTGGGATGCCCCAGATTTCCCCTTCTTTTTGTGGCTTTCCAGGGTTGGGATAGCTCTGATGTTGCTAAGCCAGGTCCTCCATACCAAGATCCAACCCCTACAGCTCTGAGACCAAAGAAAAACAGCTCAGGTTATGACCGGGTCAAGTGCCAAGGTTTATGATCACAAATGGCTTCTTTCTACTCTCAAGTCATCCCAATGTGTCCAGGGACAAAAAAGTGGTTGTGGGAAGAGAGAGAGGGGAGCTTCTGTCCTGGGGTGGCCATCGGCCAATACAGCAGTTACCACCTGGGTGAGGGTCCGAGTATTTTTGAACAAAAGGCAAGGTTTAGAGATCTCTTAACCAAATGATGGAGATCCTTGGATCCATTTCTTAAGGAAGCTGGAGGTCTAGTGGGTTGCAGGGATGGTAAATGCTGGAATGTGGGCAAGGATTGGAAAGGTTATGTAGCAGTCCTCCTCTCCCCTCTCCCGGATAATCCTAGGTCTGTGCCCTGGAGAAGGCCTCTCACAGAGGCCTGAGTTACTACTGAGCAGGGGAGTAGAGAGAGGAGCCCTCCTTGACAGGCTCTGTACCCCTGCATCCCAGTGTCAGATCCCTGGCTCTCCCTCTCCCAGCAGGCCCCTCAGATCTCAGTGGCTATGATGTCCTCATAGGGGATATCGGCCCCTTCAAGGTCAATTTCAAAGGGCTCCCCTGCACTGTCCCCACGGGCCAGTTGCTGCAGAGCCTTCTCCAGGCGCTGGTTCCGCTGGTACATGGCTAGGTAGCTCTGCTGTAATTGCTTCTGGTACTGGATCACCTTCTCTTTCTCCTCCTTCCACACCAGGCGCTCATGCTGGAAGCCTGACGACATCTGGTCGTGGCCTTGCCGCTCCTCCTTCAGCTCCGCACGCAGCCGCTCCAACTCCCGCTGCAGGGTGGGGATGTCCTCAGAGAACGTAGTGCCTAGCCCAGGCCCTAGTCCTGGCCCCAAAGACACAGCCTCTCGCTGCAGGGCAGCCTGGGCCCGGAGCTCCAGAAGCTCCTGCTCCAGCAGGTTCACCTTCTCTCGAAGAAGCTCAGACTCATTTTTCTTGCGCTGTAGCTCATTCTCACAGACCTCTAGCTCTAGGCCCTTGGTACGCAGAGAACTCTCCAAATCCTGAGTCTTCAGCTCCATGCCCTCCAGTTTGCTCCGTGTGTCCTTCAGCTGTGCCTTCAGACTGAGAATCTCACTAGTCTTGGCATTGATCTCTGTCTGGGAATCCTTCAGCTGCTGTTTCAGGAGAGAGATCTCCCCTGACTTCTGGCACACCTGCCAAGGGTTGGGTTGGGGAGAAGAGAAAGTGTTAAGATGTAGGAGGTCCTTACCTGGGGCAAATAACATCTTAACTGCCTGAGGAATTAGGCTGGTCCTGACACAGTCTCAAGAGCATGATGGTCTGGGTGACCCATGAAGGCTGCGCCCTCTCTGCACTTCCTTTCATTCTGTGGCCTGACTTGATCTGTCCACATGCAGCCCCAATCCCAAATCACAGTCTAAATCTGAATCTGTACCCAAAGATTTACTATTTACTATGTGTAAATCCGTGATCACTACTGGTAGCTCCATCTTCCACACTCAACATCAATGATATTGATTTGATGTCTGCCAAACTTCTATCATTCATGCTTGTGCCCATATCCTCTGACCTCACCCCTGTGCACACCCAGCTGCCCTCCCTTCCTACTGGGATAAAGACTGTCTTCAATCATTAACCGCTGCACTCCAATGACTAGCAATGTGCCTGGCTCAGAGTGTCAAATTCAGATCTGCCAAACAGAGAGCTACTATGTTCTCCCCTGGCCCCACCTCTCCACTCTTCCCATTCTTATTTCTTTTCTGAAGTTGGCCAAGAGCAGCAGAAAAAACCAAAAGCACTGATTCAGATCCATGAGTCTCCAGGGTCTTGGCCATTTGTGGTCATAGGTGGCTCAAAAGATTGGGACCAGTTTGGTTGGCTGTATCCCAAGAGTGATTTTTCTCCTGCCGGCCTGGGGGAAAGCTGGACAGACTGAGGGTCATGTCCTGGGCCTCTACAAAATGGATTCTTTGATCAGACCAGAAGTCACCCTAATTTCTCCTCACTTCACTCACAGTAGTAACCCCCAACCCCTTGTTCTCATGTACCATTTAGGAAGCAATGCTGAACTCCACCGACAATGCTTGTGTGGGACCAAGAAGGCCTTTCTAAGACTAAGCCTATATTTGCTTCATGGAGGGAACAACATAGAGTCATGGTTGAGGCATGGGCCTGCCTTTGAATCCTGGCTGGATCACGTATGTGATCCTGGTGACACACTACTTCAGTGTTGTGGCACTGTGGAGTAGTGATTAAAAATGTGAACTCTGGAGCCAAAGTGTTAAGATCAAATCCTGGCACTGATACATGTTATGTGGTGACCATCGGCAAGTGATTTAACCAGCTATTTGCTACTAGAACTTCTATGTACCTCAGTTTCCTTAACTAAATTAAGGATTAGTAACAGTACCTACTTCATAGGCTTATATAAGAACTAAGGGAGACTAGGGCTTGGCACTTAAACACTTGATAGTTATTATTATTCTAACTATGTTTGTAATATATTATCTGTTATTGTATTGATTGTTTTGCTATACAGTCTGACTGGACAATCTGGGAATGAGGTCACAGCAATGCCCAGCTTAGTTGGGGAACTGGGCAAATAAGGATGACTGCCTAGCGCCAGGACTAGTTTCTATCTCTGAGATGCCCCAAATGTCCTGAGCCCTGGCTGAAAAACAAGGGCTCGGGTGGGGTCTGCTGTCCCAGCATCAATGGGAAAGAAAAAAGGCACTGTTCCCACTGCCAGCATCCTTTCCTCTTTAGGAGACCTGGCAAACACAAGTGATTTTCCCTTCTCACCTGTCCAGTCCCCCATTCATCTCTGCCACAGAAGGGATCCTTTTCCTCTGAGGGAATCCATCCCTGATGACTCTTGTCATTCTAATTTCTAGAGTAAGTACAGAAAGCTCCAGTGCATGTAGGTAGCTGGACCTGGGGGTGGTGCTGCTCTAACCAGACACAATGCCTCCTCAGTTCCTTTCCAGGGTAGGAGTCTTTGGGGAGAGTGACAGAGTAGCTATGCCTACAGCCCTACCTTCCCACCCCACTCCCACCACCTTGAGAGGTCCCTCAGGTGAGGAAAGCTACTGTCTGGAGAGCAGGATGTAGAGGTTAAGGAGGCTTTCCAGCAAAGCCTCATTTCTAGGTGTTGTGTGCCCTTCTCTTGTACTTTTATGTTTCCACTGCAGCCCACCAAATCAAAGCCCCACCTACACTTCTGTGAGGAATGAGCCACTCAGTCAGTGATACCTGCCATAAGTGAGGTCACTCTTACCAGTGGATGAGGTCCTTTCTCTCAAAAATAACTAATACCATGCTCTCTTGTGGTCTCTTGAACCAGTGTGAACTCAGATTCGAGCATGACTTATGCTTCTTTTGAGCCTCCTGCAAGATGAAGTGGGTCAGCCCTCAGATTGCCCCACGAGGCCTCTGTTCTCCTGGTTCCAGCTTCTCAGTCAATGACTCTTAGAAAATTCAATTCCAGAGGCCATGAGGCCCTGGGGTAGGAGAGAGTAGGAAACTAACACTAATTGTATTCCCCAACATGGTTTATCATGGAGCTCCTTCTTTAGGTCGCAAGGCTGGCACTTTGGCTCACTTTGCTTAGGCAGCCTGTGTTCAAACACTATGGGCTAGGACCGGGAGAAACAGGGACTGGCAGCAAACAGCTGACCCAAGCCTACAGGGTAAAGCCTCACCTCCCACTGGGTCTCTTCCAGTGCGGGGGCGAAGCTGGTCTTCTCCTTCTCGTAGGACCTGAGCTTGGTCTCCAGCAGGTCCTGCTCCTTCATGAGGCTCTCAAGTTCCTGCCGGAGCTGCCGCTTCTCCTGCTGGAGCTGGAGCACCTGGAGGTGCAGCACCTGCTGCGTGCGCTGGCTCTTCTGGGAGGCCTGCTTCAACTTGCTGCTGCACTTCTGGTCCAGGCCCTCCAGCTCCTCCTTGCAGCGCCACTGCCGCTCTTCATAGGCCTGGCTGGAGGCCAGCTCCTTCTCCTCAAGGCTGCGCTGCAGCTTCTGGAGCTCACCTTCTCTCTCCAGCAGCTTCTGCTCAAGCTCCTGGATGGTGCATTCGTCTGTGGAGATGGGGGAACGGACACATGAGGAACTTTTGTCCGCCTTGCTTGGGTGGGCCAGCTTGCTACCCCCATCAGAGAAAGACAAAGCCTTCAGGCTCATCATGTTGCTGTCCTGGAGGATGATGCCCTGGGTGATATTGTGGGCTGAGCCTCCAAAACGGCTGGTGGGCCCCACTGGTGTAACCAGTGGGTCCAACTGGTAGCTGCTGCTGGTGCTGTGTGTGGGCAGGCTGGACATGGAGTTCCGGCCGGAGTCAGACAGTGCCCCAGAGCACAGGCTGGGCTTTGGCTCCTGTTCCTTGGGCCTGTCTGGAGGGGCAGGGTGCAGCTGGTGGCTGGAGCTCTCAGGGGATGAGTGGAGGATGGCTCCTGACCGCGGCAGCACAGGCTTGAACGCTGTGGGCCTCACTGCACCCTTCTCTGAGCCCTGGTGAGGAAAACAACCATATTGATCCCATGTCTCCCTTCAACTCCCCTCTCAACTTTCCCTCCCTTGCCTAGGTATGTGTGCCAGCCACATAGCATCCTTCTTGGTCCTAGCCATAGGCAACCTTGCCTGTTGCTATGAAGCAGCTAAATATGGTGAATCCTTCTCAAGGAGGATAAATTCCTTTGTGCGTAGGGGATATCCTTAAGGATTACTGAGGTACTTGGCTTTATAAATTGCCAGCCTGTCATGAGCTTGTCCCAGCCCTCCTGAGAAAATGAACAACATATTTAGGTTCACTTGCTGAGATCCCTGGGCCAGGACTCTGGCTCTGGGTCTCTGTGTGGTGTAAGGTGTGAGCATTGGGCTGGATGAACAAGGTGTCCCTGTGGAGGTCAGGCCCTTCTTCACCTTCACTGCCCCTTCCAGTAGGCCGGGAGTGAGAAAACTGGCTGTGACCAGTATCAAAAGGCTGGGGGAAATCACTTGAAATAACAATACTTTTCTGAAAACTGTCATTTTCATTGGGAGAGTAGACTACAGTCTACAAGCCCTTTCATTTGAAAAACATAAAGCTTGATGCAAACTAGGGGGGTCTTTTCCTAGTATATCAAAGCCATGGACTGATCCCCCCAGGTGGGGGCAGAGGATTAACTAGGAAAATTGTTTTCAGGTCCACTGGTGGGACCCATGAAAGTCTAAAATGGCATAAGGGCCAGATTTCTGAGTATGTAGGGCTCTTTTAACCTCATCCTTGCTAACCCGATGATAACAAATTTGGCTTTTTTCCAGCCAAAGACACTTCCAAGGCCCAGCTTGAGTGAGGAGCTGCTGCACCACAGGAGGAGTGAGTGAGGGAAAGGCCCATCTCCAGGAGTGTGCTAGCAGCTTCTCTGCAACCTCTCTCCAAGTGGATTCTCCATCCGCTCTTCCAGATATAACAGAACACCCTCCTCTTGCCATGCACTTGAAAATGCTGCTGTTGGTCCTGTTTTGACAACCAGTTGCATTCTAGTAGAGCTCAAAAAGGCTTTCATTTCTCCTTTTTGCTTAGGGCTTACCCCTTGGGTACTCTCCCAGATTAGGGGATTGGCCAGGGCTTCAATTCCCTCATCCAGCCTTTGATCTCTGTGGTGTAACTGAGCACTTCTGTCCTTACCACCCCTGCTCTCGCCTCTTGGAGGCCGAAATGTTAGTATCATCACCTCCGTTTCCCTCCCTGCCTCCATTCTCTTCATTCTCATTTGGCTCTCTATTGGTTTTCCCACCCACCCACCCTTTCCAGAGACCCTTGCTTACCATTTCTAGCTGATTGGAGAAGGGCATAAGCTTGGGTGGGGTGGATGGGCCAAACTCCACCCCAGCCTGGCCGCCTATGTCCCCACTAGACAGTGCAGTGTAATCTGGGTGGTGGGAGCCCCGGGCTTTCTGGCTGACCTTGATGTAGAAGAAGTCTTCGCTCTTTCCCATTTTTGAGCTGGACTTGCCATGGCCTGAATCCTGGGAGAAACCAAATCTCAGCAGCCCATCTGAATACCGATTGAGCTTCTTGAGATGGGAAGACTTGCCCAACTTGTATCGTGAAGCCCGGCAATGCTTGCCATGGAAGCTGTGGCCAGAGATGAGGCTACTGACACTACCCATGGTGACTTGGGGCCAAGGATAGATGGGGTAGGATGGGGATCTGGTGTGGCTGTGGCAGCAAAGGGCAGTCCTGGTAACACGAAGAAACTGTGGTCATAGCAGAAGCCTCACAGAGCCTGGGAGAGCTGTACACCTGGAAGGGGACAGAAGGCAAAAGTCAGCTTGAGATGGGCCAGTCATTCCACAGTCCTCGATGGTGATGTGGAGGAGTTGGTTCTGACTGCTAGGTCTGAGTAGTAGAGAAATGTATGCTTCTTCTAATGAAAGCCTCTAATGAAAGTTCAGGGCTGACTGTTAACTCTTTGTTCCTTCTCCCTTTGTCTGCTAAGTCCACAAACATTCACTGACACCCTCCTTTGGGATGGCCTTCCTCTAAGTCGTGGGATATTCTCTAGTGACTAACATGGCTACAGTCCCTGCATTTGGGTTGTGTTCAGTATCATGTGGACAGACTATCAACAAATCCGTGTCTACTATCCTTAGTGTTATACATGCTATGGGGGAAAATGAAGCAGACTGAGTAGCATAGAATTCTGGGAGGTGGTTATTTTTCACAGGCAGCACAAAGGAGGCCTCGCTGTTATGGTATCATTTGAAGAAACCTCAAGAAAATGAGTGAGCAAGCCAGGTGGAAATCTGGGGGAGGAGAGAAGATGCTCAGAAACCCCAAGAACAAAAGCCTTAAGTTCCTCTGGTGGTCTGTGCTTGGCATATATGAGACCAGTCAGGAGACAAGTCTGGCTGCAGAATAGAATATGCCCCTGGCTGGGACATAGGACAGGCAGAAGTTAAAACTAGCAGGTACCAGGAAACATAGGGCCTGGATGGACACAGGGCTGGGATTTAACTCTGGTTGAGATAAGGAGCCCCTGCATGGCTTTAAGCAGCTGATTACTTGATCTGGCTTGGGCTGCAGAGAGTCACTCTGGCTGCAGGTTAGAAAAATGGCTGCTGATAGGCTTGGATGGAAGGGGCGTCAGATACGTTAGGTGAGTGGCTAACATGGATGTGTCAGGGTGGTAGCAGTGGCTTGCATTTTAGATGTAATTTTAAAGTCCAGATGACAGGATTAGCTACAGGACTGGATGCAGGGAATGAGAGAAAGAGAGGAGTCAAGGACGACCTCGATATTTTTATCCAAGCAACAAGAGGACATAAGTTGTCATTTATTGAGATACAAAGGACCACGAAAAGAGCCAGTTTAGGATGAGGTGGGGTGGAAAATAAGAGCTTGGTTTAAGACATTAAGTTTGCAGAGTCTCTTAGGCATCCAAGGAGTGCTGTAGAGTAGGCAGTAGGATGGGTGGAGAGATGCAGATTTCCATGTAAAAGCTGTTTATTATAGAAACCAGCTATGCAAGTAGGTGACATAACTACAGAAGTGAAGGCAGGAAGGTAAGAGAAGTCAGAGGACTGGTTCATGGAGGTCAGGAGGTGAGGAGGAATGAGGCAGAGAAACTGAGAAGGCTCTGATTGATGGAGGAAAACTAAGAAAGAAACTGTTCCATAAGGATGGTGTCAAGTGCTACTGCTGCTAACTGAGAGTTGGTCAGTGGGTCTGGCCATGTGGAGGTAGGATGTCAATGACCTTCACAAGAGCAGTTTGGGTGGAGGGCTGGAAACAAAGGCCTGACTGAAGAGGATTCAGAAGAGAAAGAAAAGGGAAATAATTGTACCCCCAAATGTTAAGTTTAAAATTTTTTTAAAAAGTAATAGGAATGCACAATTCAGGAATTGTACTACTGGGTATTTTCACTAAAAATACAACAACACTAATTCAAAAGGATACATGTACCCTATGTTTATTGCAACATTTTTTACAATAGCCAAATTATGGAAGCAGCCCAAGGGGGATGGATGGATAAAGAAAATGTGAAAAACACTGTGTATACACACACACACGTACATACATATGATGGACTCAGCCGTAAAACACAATGAAATCTTTCCATTTGCAATGACAGGGATGGAGCTATAGAGTATTATGCTAAGTGAAATAAGTCAGGCAGAGAAAGACAAATAGCATATGATTTCACTCATAAAAGATGATGTAGGGGCACTTGGGTGGCTCAGTGGGTTAAACTTCTACCTTTAGCTCAGGTCATGATCTCAGGGTCCTGGGATCGAGCCCCACATTGGGCTCTCTCTGCTCTGCAGGGAGCCTGCTTTCCCTCTCTCTCTGCCTGCCTCTCTGCCTACTTGTGATCTCTGTCTGTCAAATAAATAAATAAAATCTTTAAAAAAAAAGATGATGCATGTAAGTGTTAAATTACGACTGTACGTTATACTGGAATTAGAATTTTAAAAGTTAAAGAAAAGTAATAGGAATGCATTTTATAACCAATGCTGAAAGTAACAACAACCTTGCCAGTCACCACACAGAGGAATATATTGGGATGTCAACATCAGCACATTTGCAAATTTGGACAAATTGCTAAGCATAGGTCACATGACTTTCAAAGCTGGGAAAATCTGTGTTGTCATGCATTGTGAAGGAGTATTTCTTAGACAAAAGATAGATGATGGGGGAACTATAAGTTTAATAGAATAGGAAGTGCAGAAGAAATCTTGCATTCTTTTTTAAATTTTTTTTTTTTTAAAGATTTTATCTGTTCATTTGACAGAGATCACAAGTAGGCAGAGGCAGGCAGGGAGAAAGTAGGAAGCTCCCTGCCGAGCAGAGAGCCCGATGTGGGGCTCCATCTCAGGACCCTGGAATCAGGACCTGAGCCGAAGGCAGAGGCTTTAGCCCACTGAGCCACCCAGGTGCCCCGAAACCTTGCATTCTTTATTCTGCTCTAATTTAAACCCTTAATCCTAAATTGTGAAAGAAGTCCCAGGTGGGTTATAGAGCACTATATGTGCATAGTGGAAGACAGGACTCTTCAGAAGCTGAATAAGAAAGCCTGAATTCAAACTTGCATTCTTAGCCTGAACTGTAAAGTGGTTATGTTATAAGTGCATTCTATATTCCATTAGTAGAGACACAACACAACAACATATCAGGCGTAAATGCAATGTATGTTTTCTTTGAAATGCTTTTATTAAATTGATGGTCTCTTAGAATTAAAGAAACACAGTTATGCCTACCTCATAGGATTAATAAGAGAAGTTTATGAGACACCGAAATAAGCTAATAGGACTGGTACATTTGCTAAATGCCCAGTATATAATAGGCACCCCATAACTGGCAGGCATTTTCTGTGGTATCTATCATTGTTTTCTGCAGCATTCATCATCCTTCTGTTATCCTCAATGCCTCACCTCATTTTCCAGAAATAGTGCCCTCCATTCCATTGGGATGCAACTTCCTGCATCCCAATCTCCAGTGACATTACTGAGAAGTACAGAACTCCTCTGGTAATTTACCAGTTGACAATGACAAAATGTGTTTTCACCCCCACATCAGCCATCTCTTGCTTAGCTGGGCCTTCAGATCCTAAGAAGCAAAAATTCTACTGTTGTCCATATGCAGGAAGGTGTTAGGGCTCCTGTCCTGGATAGCAAAGTAATTTTCCAGGCATTGGGAAGAGAAAGACTAGAGGAGAAGTCAGGGTCCATGGCCTCTAGCCATAGCCTTATTTCCCTTTTGGGAAGATGACAATAATGTTTTAGGAAGAGGTAAGCTTCTTGGTTCACATAAGCAGCAATGTGAATGACCTGTGATGCATGAATACTGTGGTACACCCTAGAGGATTGAAAGGAGTTAGACAAATGATGCCAAGGAGTGCAGGAGAGGAGTGGGTGCAGGATGGTGACCTCTGAGTGCATTCCTGTCCCACAGACCCATTTGTAAAATATTGAAATACCATAAAAATAATCTAAGTAACCTGTGCAGAATTGACAATTGTTAAAATGTTACTTGTTTCAGAAATAAAACATCTCAAAGGTAAAATCCGCATTACTTCTTCTCTCTCCTTTCCCCCATATCTCTTTCACTGGGAGAATCCCTATCGTAGATTTCCTGTGTACCTTTTTTTAAATCACATAAAGAATACCCATGTATCTTTTTTTACCTTATATAAATGGTATCCTGCTGTATGTATAATTCTGCAACCTTGATTATTTTATTCAACATGATATATCTGGGACCAGTTCATGTTCCTTCTTTTACATGCTGTGCAGTAATCCCACCACATTCATTCATTGCGCTTTACTCAGATGTTTCCATTTTGTTGCTAAAACCCTCTTGTATATAACTACTTCTCCACATGGGTGGGAAGCTTTCTAGGATTTATTTTCTTTGAGTCTTAGATGTCTAATTTTTAGGAGAGGTGACATCTGAGATTCTTATTGGTCAGTACGTAATCACAAGAGGGCAGCAAGAGTGAGGCAGTGACCCCAATTTACACTTCACCATATTACTCTGGGGTGAGGAAGTGGCACATTGCTGATATTAAGAGGGTGCCACTCGCAGAGCAGAGGTGAGAGGCAGCATCCCTGTGATGGGAGAGGGCAGTAAAGGAGTTTTGACCAAACAGAGAGATCATCCTGCTGCAGGTAATAGAGTCTGGACAATGAGGACAGCATCTTCCACGGTCAAAGTGTCAGAATGTTAGAGATAGCAGGACCTCAGAGATCCTTTACCCCAACTCCTTTACTACACAGAGGCTACAGGGAGTCCTGGACTCAAAATTCCCATTTTACCAATGGGATACGACCAACTGGGTTCCAGTTTCCAGATTGGGGGAGGGGCTGTATATAGGCCGCATGTGTAAAGAGGGGCTGTGGGCAGTGTGTGTGTGTGTGTGTGTGTGTGTGTTTGTGTGTGTGTGTGTGTGTGTGTGTGTGTGTGTGTAAGGCTGCCTGATACAAATGAGATTCCATCCTGTGGGCTGACAGTACTGTACCATTCAGAGGATCACTCAGTCGGCATAGTGACTGAGAAGGCAGAGGTCACTGGAGGCTCTGCATGGGCCCCAGCCACAGATGGGGAGCTGACCTGCCTCCAGGAATGGCTGGTGTTTGCTGGGCTGGGGTCAGAGATCTGATTGCAACTGCCTCCTTCCTTCTGGTGGGATGTCACCAGTCTAGGATAACTTTGAATCTTAGCCATGGGAACCACATCTGTGCATCCTCATGTTTCGTTCTGTCTGTGGAAGCTGGAGAACTTCACACTGTTAATAATTTACATTGTTTCTTGAGAATGGACCACATGTCAAGCAACATGTTGGGTGCTGAGAAGAAGAGGGGCAAGGCCTCTCACAAGGAATTTGATTTGGCAGTGAAACTGTAGCTTCTTTTCAAAGGAAGAATATGGCCCTCTTCCAGGCCTGGCTAGTGTGGCCCTAGGGAAGACCTGAAGACCACAAGAAGCCTCTCTGCTGGGCCCACAGTTGCTACTCAGTGCTTGGCTCAGTAAGCACTCAACCTTCAAGGCCTACTGACAGCTCTTACACTATTGAATCTTTCAGGGATGAATGGTTATCTTTCCAATTATCTTTAAACTTCTTGAAAGCAGGATAGGCTGAAGCTTCTTTGTATCCTACATAGTATTGAGCACAGTGGTAAGAACACAGTAGGTGCTCAATACATGATTTTAATAAAATCAACTCACAGGGAACACAGGGATTTACTGAGCAAGCTTGTGGAAAGGAAGGCGAGGCACAGGGAGAATTTATGACTTAAACTGAGATCCCACAACAGGTAGATAGGAAACCAAGTCTTCAAAACTAGAATCCAAATCAAGTTTCAATCCAAATTTCCATCTTTTAGACTTTGAGTCAACAGGTCACTTGGGGCAAAGTAAGTTTACCCTCTCCTTCATTTCCCAGTCCTGTTCCAAGTTTTTGGCCAAGACAAAGAAATACAAGGCAGTGTCTGTTTTTAAGGATCTGGTTGAGAAACGAGACAAGTACACCTAAATAAAGAGCTTAAAAAGCAGCACTGGTTTAACTGAAAATACAGAAGGGACTGGCAGGAGTTTGCTGAATTGGAGCCAGCTCTCTCTACCCTCAGTACATGAGTACTCCTTAATATTCATTCTTTTGTATGGAAGTGAGGTAAAAGTTCTCACTGTATTGTCTGACTATCACAGACTGCAGGTTTGTGTCCCTCATAAAAATGACATATTGAGGGGCACCTGGGTGGCTCAGTGGATTAAGCCTCTGCCTTCAGCTCAGGTCATGATCTCAGGGTCCTGGGATCGAGTCCCACAACAGGCTCTCTGCTCAGCAGGGAGCCTGCTTCCCCCGCTTCTCTCTGCCTGCTTCTCTGCCTACTTGTGATCTGTCAAATAAATAAAATCTTAAAAAAAAATGACATATTGAAACCATAACTCCCAATGCAACTAATAGTACTAGGAGGTAATTAAATTTCAATTAGCATGAGGATAGGGCCCTTATGGCGGGATTGGTGCCCTCACAAGAAAAGACCAGAGACCTTGTTCTGCTCATTTGTTCTTATTCTCTCTCTCCCTTTCTCTTCCTGCCAAGTGAGAATACAACAAGAAGGTGACCAAGGAGTCAGAAAATCTGCCAGTGCCTTGATCCTAGACTTCTAGTCCCCAGAACCATGGAAGATAAATGCCTGTTGTTAAGCCCCCCAGTGTGTGGTATTTTATTATAGCAGCCTGAGCTAAGACACCACCCCCCAACACACACACATATACCCACACCAGATACCCTGGCAGAAGATGCTGTCTGGGCTGTCAGGTTACCCCTTTCTGGCATTGTCTTCATAGTCTTCCCTCCTGCTTCTCTGTCTGCATGGTGTTGATAGCCCCAAAATGCAGAGAACTGCTGTTCTCGGGGAGAGTTCTATAATGGAAAGATTCTTGGGGGGAAGTCAAGAAAGTTGAGTTCTAGTTCTCTAATTCTGCCTCACCCCAGCTCTGAGATAAACAAGCAGTTCACTTTCTGGACCTACCGGCTAGAACTTCTTTGCTCATTTAAGCAAAGTCCTCAAAGACAGGACTTGTGCTTGCACAGTTGTGTGTCCACAGGAGGAATCATCAAACACCATTCAATTAGGTACGTTCTACCTGCATTATCGCATTAGGACTTCAGCAAAAGATCACAGATTGATGGATCTGTTTTGTCATCTGACATGAGATTTAACTTTCCGGCATCTCTATTTCCTTATATGTCAGATGAGCACAGCTGATACCTAACTCACAGAGCAGGCATTCACAGGATTAAATGAAATCACATATTTGATAATGCTTGGCCCAGAAAGAAGAATGGTACATAGGGGATGAATTTAAACCAGTGCTTGTGAAATTACAAGTCAGTATGAAAAGATGCTAGAACCAGAGCCTCTCATGTCTTGAAGTTAAAAGAGCATGTCTTTACCTATAAATACAAAGAACAAACTGAGGTTTGCCAGAGGGGAATGGGGGTGGGCAAAATGGATGAAGCAGAGCAGGTGATACAGGCTTCTAGTCATGGAATGAGTAAGTCATGGGAATAAAAGGCATAGCATAAGGAATATGGTGAATGATATTGTAATAGCAGTGTATGGTGACAGATGGTAGCTATACTTGTGGTGAGTATAGATAAACTTGTCAAATCACTGTATTATACAACTAAAACTAATGTGACATTGTGTGTGAGCTACATTTAAAAAAAAAAAAAAAGCAGGTCTTTAGGGAAAGATAACCACCCCTACTCCCACTACCACTTCCTGTGGCTGACATGGCTAGATTCATGGGGACTTGCCACAGCCAGACCTGCCTCTCTGCCTCCAAGAGGGCAGCTGGGGCTTACAGAGATGTGAGAGCAGCTCTGTGGCATCTGCCAGCTGGGACAGGAGGGGGTGGGGGCTGTGGGTTGGCTGGTGGGTGGGCCCCTAGCAAGCTCCCCAGCAGAGGTCTCTCTGGAATTAAAATGGGACAGGTGCCCAGAGTTAACAGATTCCCTGTTCAAGATGACTTTCCCCCTGACCCTCTGCTAACCCACCTCCACCCACAGTATATTGACTGATTCAGCTTTTCTTATCTAGAATTCCAGTGTTTGTATTCCTGTTCTTGACCTCTCCTCCCATTTACTGCTCTGGATGAGGGTCCAGGGCTGGGACCAGCGCTAGGGCAGGTTAATCATCTCAGCTCAGTCTGCAAGTCCCCAAAATTTGGTTGGCTAATGCCTGGTTTGGTTCCGCGTGCAAAGATCAGTACATATTTTCTGAGTAAACTGGTGAATGAAAAGGAGGCGAGAATGGAGGAGGAAGCGGTGGAGGAGTGTGGGCAGCATGAGTTGTGGCTGAGGTCTGAGGGGGAGCACGTGGCCTGAGGGTTGGGAGCAGAAGCCCGTGCAGCTCTCAATTAAGTGCACTTGGGTCTGTGAAAAGGCAGAAAATGAAAGGGAAATCACTGGCAGGCTGAGTCATTCCATTGGGGTGAACAATCGGAAGCAATTCTGCTTCCCACTGCTCAGGAGGAATCAAAAGCCATTCTGCCTGGCAGCCTTTTGTGTGCAGGTCGTCAGCTTTCAGCTGTGGCAGAGCCTTCCTCCATTCCGGTGGGCAGCTTGTGATGATTGACATTTCTCCTCAGGAACATGATTACCCACCGATCCCAACCTGCCCTTCTCTCTTCCAAAAATAAAGCCACAGTTACATGCAAAACTCATGCAAATTTAACCCTGCTGCTTTTAGTGCAGCAGCTGCTCCCCTGTGAGAAAGCAGAAGGCAAGCCTCATCCACATTCATCACTCAGGTGCCAGTAGACACAAGGGTCCCTGTGAGCAGGGCAGCACCCAGTGAAGAGAGCCACTTCCCCTGGTGAAGGGGGTAGCATCCAAAGAAAACAGTGACTCTGATCTTAAATGAGAGAGTGAGTGGGATATCCAGATGAGGTCTGGGAAAATTGCTGGGCTCCTTCCCATCTCATCTGGTCAGACATAAGGAACCCAGGACCCTTAGGACTTTGGAGGCCAGAATGCAGGGGTCAGATAGCCCCCCTTCCTGCCAAACCCTTACCATCCTAGAGTACATACTGAGTAGGGCACCTCCTGGAAAGGTGGATTTGAAGATAGGTCTGCATCTAAGTGACTGATGGTCAGAACCAATAAGGTCTTAGACAGTGATTGAAACAAGTTTTTACATTTGCCATCTTTGTGGCTGCCTAAAGTATTGTGGGGCCAAATTTAGGTTCAGTAGGAAAGAATCTGTAATAAATAAGCAATGTGGGCCATGGTCTGGGAAAGGGGGGTGATGACACACTATTAGCTACATGACAGCCCTGGTCCAGGTACCAAAGTTGGCACCTGATTAGCCTTTGACAAATTAGACAACCTAGCATCTTGATTTGGATGGGAGAGTCTTCAACTTCCCTGAGGATTTTTGACTCTGTGGAATGCTGTTGTGGCTACACCTCACCAAAAATCTGATTCTTCCTTCACCTATCCCCAGCTCCATACTGTGGTTCTCTTCACTCTCCAGAGCAGGTTCCTTGGTCAGAGAAAAATATGACAGGTGAGCTACCTCCATTGCATCCCAGGAGCCTGGGGGAGGGAAAGGGCCACCTGACAGTGAGATGATTTTGAGGATCACTGAGACAAACATCTAATTACCTATTCATGAAACCCCTCTTAAGGGGCCTGAAGCCCCAGGGCAAGCAGGATGAAAAAACACTTGGTACCAAATCATAAATAGAACAGTAGAAGGGAAAAAGCTTTTAAAGCCCTGGGGTACTGCTTCAGTGTTCCACAGTAAGAGGCTACTGATACCCAAAGAGTTTGGGTTATTTGTCCAAAGCAAGGTAGGAGCAGAGCTGAGGCTAGACACTTGGCTTCCTGGTTCCCTAGTTGGTGTTCTTCTCACTTACATATTTGTTAAACAGGAGAAAAGAAAGGGCTGGAGTGGAATTATTCTATGCTGAGAGATACTCCTTAAAAATCCTCAGATCAAAAGTGTCAGACAAAAGATGAAATCAAGCCCCCATGCCATATGCCATATACCAGCAACCTGTGACTTCATGGGTCATCACCAGCTGTAAACAGAAGATGAACCCGGGTTATAAGTAGTACCTTTCCACAGAAAATCAGTGGAAAACTGGAGCTCCTGAGTTTGCTTGGTGTGAGGGTGTGAAAAGGTACAAAAGGTAGCAAGACAGAATAGAAAGAAGCAGGCAGAGTACTAGCCTTTTTCACCTACAAGACCCCTGGGAAAGAGCACCAATTGGGAAATTGAATAGGAGGACCTTATAGCAGAAGGCAATGACTCTTAAAGAATATAGGGAATTGTGAGAGGAGGATGGAGGATGGATGAAGTGGGGGGAGAATGTGCTTGTCCTAAAGAAGCTCCCCTTCCCTTTTCCCCTCATCTCTACCACAGACTGGCTTTTATATCCAATGAGTATATCCAATATATACAAACGTGTTCTGGGGGGCAGGGAAGATATCTGGAAGGTTTGGTACTCAGAAAGGGATTGGAATTAGGAAAGCCCTGGTGGAGGGCCAAGCTCAGATTCCTGACTGTGGACACTGGAAATGACCTAGAGTGGCTTGAAGAGTTCAGCCTGGTCCCTTAACAACTGTGGCTTTTGGGATTTGGAGTTATCTCTGTGCTTTTGAGTGTGTTTGTATGTGCTTAAAGGCATAGTCTATCTGTTAGGATCCATATGCACAACATGAGAATCCTGTGACCATTCCTGATGAGTCTCCACATATCTGGAGTTAATGTTCTCTCAGTACCATTGGGTGTGTTTGGTTGGGGAATTTTGATTTTGTCACCTCTACCCTGACTTCTCAACCTCCCTGCTTTCTATTCCAGAGTGTGTTCCTGTCAGTGAACTTGAAACCTCACATCTTGCAAAGGAGCCTCTGGTGAGCTTAAGGCAATCCTTCTGCCCTCCTGGAGTTTGATGTCACTGGTCCTGAGAGTGAGATAATTAACCTCTCTCCAAAGCCCAAGGATCCTCTAAGGTTGGCCCATGACTGTTCCTAAGTCCCTCATTACTCTCCTCATCACCTCTGTGATACCTTCTAGTAAGTGTTACACATTAAAGAGACTCTGAAGTGCTGTATGGAGATGCTGGGAATCGAGAGTTATTACAGCTTTGCTCCTGTCCCTCCTTCCCTGTCATGCTCCAGTGATGCTGAATGGCTTATGCTTCCCCAACTTGCCAGCCAGTGCCTTTCCACACACACTTTTCTTTGCCAGGAATGACCTCCCTGACCTTGGCTACATCACAGGGAAAGGTAGACAAGCACCTCTTCCTCCCATGGCCTTCCTTGGCTATGTCATAAGGAAGCAATGCCAGTCTTATTCCCTACTAGGAAATCAAATCCAAAACCACAAATGTCCATTCCCTGCACTCTAGGGGAGCGGAGGGTTGGGCACATGGCAACTCCTCTTGGGGGACTTAGAACAGAAGTTGAGACCTAGGGGGTCTTATAGAACCCAGCACAACATCTCCTATGCTGTGTCCCTTCACTATTTTGACCTGGAAAAGCACACTGGGTCATCTATTTCCTCAGTGCCTTTGTGGACAATAACCATACCTACTTCATCCAATATCTTTGAGGATTAAATGAAAAATGCAAGTAGAACACTTAGACACAGCACCCCGCTTATCATAAGCTCAACAACTGTCAACTATCATTTGATATCCCAAATCCTATTTATCTTTTGAGCCCCACCTCAAATGTTGCCTCCTCTGTGGAGTTTCTCACATAAATTTGAGGTAGTGAATGTCTAGATCCTCTTTGGCAGCGATACTCAAATTGTGGCCCTCATACCACCAGCAACAGCTTCATCAGGAGCCTTGTCAGAAATCCACATTCTCAAACCATCCCAACGCTGATTTCTGGGGACCAAAAATCCGTGTTTTAATGGCCTTTCAGAGGAAATGGAAATTTGAGAACTGTTATGATATTTTCTTTGTATTCTATCATTGTATTAATCATAGTCTGACCTGAACTATCACTGTAAGCTCTTTAAGGGTAGGGACCTTGTTTTATATTCTGAGGAAATGCTGGGTAAATCCTTGTGAATTTGAGTTAGGTGAGCATTTTAATTAGATTTCAACTGAATAATTTCTAACTCCCCATTTCTCCCAAACCGTCTCCTGATCCCCTCAACCTTTCCATCCACGCAAGGCCCTGAGGAAAATCTTAGTTGCCTTCAGTAAGAGAAGATTATCTTCTTTCCTTCATTCCAGCCTTCCTCCTTTCCTTTCTCTCCCACTTCCATCTTCCCAATTCAGGGCTTATGAAATGAACAGAGAGATTTCTGGAGTGTCAGAAAGAGCCAGATATTAAAAAGTTTGGGTCAGGAGTATAAAATATTGTCCCTGCCCCAGTAAAGTTGCAAAAGCTTTAAAAACCTTTTAGGTGCTTCTCAGATCAAGCTAATCTCTCAAAATGCAAAACCAGGGCAAAGAAGTCTGGTCCAAACCCCCTTATACACAGAGTCCTTCAAGGACACCTGAACAACTTGCTTACTATAACCTTTTATATTATAGTCAGGTAGAAGAGAGCAGAAGGTATGAGAACTCCCATTAATACCTACCCCATCCAGCCATACTGGCTATAGGACTCCCATTCTCTGCCCTGGGGGTAATATAACTAGAAGACGGGGTGACTGTAGCCAATGAGATACATATGTTGCATAAACATGTTATTTAGCCAACCTGCCAGCCAGACTTGGTTATCGCTGTGTCCAAGTAAAGCCACTGATTTGCAAACATAAGCTTTCCAGTGAACACAGAAGCTATAAACAGAGCACAGGCTATAGTAGGGTGACCATATAATTTGGACACTTTTAAAAGTGAAAGGAGACACTAGTATCTCCTTTACACCAGGACAACAGACATAAACTGGGGCATATGGTCACCTTATGTATCAGCCATTATTTATTCCCATGAGGGCCAGGCCATGGATGAGGATGTCAGGAAGGGCATCTTTAGGTTCCCATCCTCTCCTCTCAGCCACTAAGTGTTCACTGATTATAAGAAACAAGGAATAGGGGCTCCTGTGTAGCTCAGTCCTTAAGCATCTGCCTTCGGCTCAGGTCATGATCCCTGGGTCCCGGGATCGAGCCCCATGTTAGGCTCTCTGCTCACTGGGAAGCCTGCTTCTCCCTCTCCCAATCCCCCTGCTTGTGTTCCCTCTCTCACTGTCTCTCTCCATCAAAAAAACAAGTAAAGTCTTTAAAAAAAAAAAAAAAAAAGAAGAAGAAGAAACAAGAAACAGGAAGAAACTAGGAAATAACTAAGGGACACAGGTGATTTACCTATAGTGATACATGGGTTGTATGAGAACTTACAGGTTCATCACCTTTGCAATGGGTTCTTTTTTTTTTTTTTTTAAATTAGCCAACTTATGGCATATCATTAGTTTTAGATGTAGTTTTTAATAATTTATCAGTTTCATATAACACCCAGTACTCATCACATCATGTGCCTTTATTAATGTCCTCACGAAATTACCCCATCCCCCCACCTCCCCTCCAGCAATTCTATTTCCTATAGTTAAGAATCTCTCATGGTTTTTCTCCTTCTCTGATGACTTCCCATTCAGTTTTCCCACCCTTCCCCGATGATCCTCTATGCTGTTTCCTATATTGCACATATAAATGAAATCATGTAATTATTTTTCTCTGATTGACTTATTTCACTCAACATAATACCCTCCAGTTCCATCCAAATCAATATAAATGTTAAGCATTCATCCTATCTGATGGCTGAGTCCATCGTGTATATACATACCACATCTTTATCCATTCACTTGTCGATGGACATCTCAGCTCTTTCCAAAATTTGGCTATTGTGGACATTGCTGCTATGAATATTGGGATTCAAGTGCCCCTTTGGATCATCACATTTATATCTTTGGGGTAAATCTATAGTAGTGCAATTGCTGGGTCATAGGGTAAGATCTATTTTTAACTTCTTGAGAAACCTCCATGCTGTTTTCCAGAATGGCTGTACCAGCTTGCATTTCCACCAACAGTGTAAGAGGGTTTCCCTTTCTCCATGTCCTTGCTAACATTTGTTGTTTCCTGTCTTGTTAATTTTAGCCATTCTAACTGTTATGAAGAGGTATCTCATTGTGGTTTTGATTTGTATTTCCCTGATGCCAAGAGATATGGAGCATTTTTTTCATGTGTCTGTTGACTATATGTCTTCTTTGGAGAAATAACTGTTGTCTTGGGTTCATATTTCATCTGTGCTCACCACAACCCTGGACAGGTATTATAAGAAGAGTTCCAGGGGTCACAGCTAGAACCCAGGACTAGATACTAGAACCCAGGACTCTGGTTCAAAGGCCAGAGCTTGACTATTGCCTCATACAGCCTAGGCATGGGGCAAGAACGGTAAAAGCAGGATTGAAATGCATGGTGGGGCAGGCACAGCTAAGTGTCACCTCCCAGTCAGGTGTCAGCAGTAACTTGGATAGGTAGAGAGATCTGCCACTGTGGAGGTGAGCTGCTGGGAGTATCATTGCCTTTGTCTGATATTCACAAGTATTTGGAGAGCATTTACTATGTGTACTCACTATCAGGACTCTATACAGTAGTGAGCAGAACAAACATAAAATACAGAAATACAAAAAACATGTAATATAGAAAATGATAGATCTAGCTTACATTCAAAGTCCTGTACAATCTAACCTCAATCTGCCTTCTCACTTCATATCTTACAATCACAAGCTTCACCAGCTAAGCACTCTTTTTGACTGGCCCCAGTACTCAGGGTCATGGACACTCAGAGTTGCATCTGACATCTAGAGTGACCTCCTTCCTAACACCTTTGACAGCTCCCAGGGACCCATCTAGTCTTTCCCCTTTTCCATGCCTTTGTTTGTGCTGCTTCCTCCCATATGAGGCACAATGCTTATCTGCCTTTACTGGATCCAGCCCTCCCTGCCATCTTCTACTCTGCACTGTGTTTTCCTGAGTAGTGATTTTGTCAACTAAATTGATAAACTCTTTCTGAGCCTGGATTCTAGTGTCTACACCAAAGAATAAAGATCTCTTAGCAAGCTCAGGCTTTTACTGCTGCCTTTTGTATTTCTCAAGTCACATCTATTAAGCCTTCAACGTGTAAGCCCTGTACCACCTCTGCATCTTACTCCTTGAAGGCAACTTCATCTCTACACTACACAGATAAGTAGAAGCACTGGGAGCAAACTCCCTCAATTCCCTGAACCCATAAGCTCACTTACATTTGAAGTGATTCTTGCCTCCTTTGTGCCTGTCACAATGGAATGTCTTCACACAGGCTAATCCTTCTAGCCATGGCATGATTCCATCATCTCCAACCTTCTCAGGGGTCTGGCACTAACAGTTATGTTCTATTCCTTCTATTTCTCCAAGTTCTGGCTTTCTATTACTCCATCTCATGAGCACTTACACATGTAGAAGTCTGCCAACTCAAAAGCAGCAGAGCAGCTCCTAAACATCATCCCCTCACCCCCCACCCCACGAATTACTGCCTTTCCTCCTGGTCACAAACAAGCTTCTTGAAAGAGAAGACCATACTCACTATTGCCATTTGCTCATTTCCTATTTGTCCTCTGTCTACCAAAGCCTGGTCTCTGTCCCTGATAATCCACAAGAGATGCTCTCCAGGGATGGTGGTAAATCCAACCCAACTTTCTAACAGTTGGTAAATCCAACTTTTTAACAGTTACAAACAGTTCTGATCTCTCAGTCACTCCATGTTTCTTTGTTCAGGTTTTTTCCCCCAGTCCATTCCTTTTGAGATACTCTTTCCTTGGCTTATATGATACTGTGATCTCTTGGCTTTCCCTTTGGCATCTCTCTCTCTCTCTCTCTCTCTCTGTCACTCTTCCCTCTTCTGATCTGAAAGACTGGTGTTCTTCAGGTTTCCATCCTGGACCCTATCTTCTGCTCCTGGTTTGTCCATCCTTTCTGATGGCTAAAGCTGCATCCACATAATAATGGTTTTTGTATCTGTGTCCATAGCCATAGACAAGCCTCTCTTCTGAGCTCCTGACTTCAATATCCAACTACTTGTCAGCCATCTTCACTGGGATGGGCCACCACATCTCAAAGTCAACATATGCAAAATGAAATTCACCATTCTCTCTCCTGTTACCCACCTTCCTCAAGTCCCTCTTTCTAGGTTCCTTATCTTGGAGAACAGTACAACTGTGACCAAGCCAGAAATCTGACCCTGAGAAACTTGATCAAGCCCAAAACCCTTTGCTCCTTCTTCTCACACCTATAACTAACCAATTACCAACTCCTGTCTTCTTAGTGATTTTCCTGAAAACCAGTATTTCCTTCCAATTCTACTGCCCTTAGTCTAAGTTTCTATCATACTTCCCTTGGCATATCAACAGGCCTGTTATTTGCTCTTTTCCAGCCTCTCCCAAGGCTTCTCTATTGCCCAAGGAACAAAATGAGAATTTCTTACCATGGCAGAGAAGGCCTTCATGATTAGAACTGTTTATCTTTGTATCTCCATATTATATGGCACTGCTGCCTTCCCTCCCTTGACCCTTCCCTCCATCCATTTTGACTGACTTGAGATATGTAGTATGAGATGTGTAGTATTCTTCCGCAGGTTTTCCATGCTGCTCCCTAGGCCTAAGTTCCTGAGACTTTCCTGAGACAGGGGTTCCACTGGAGGCCTTCCTATGTCTTTAACACACCCTCTGCTTGTTCTTCTAACAGGGTTAATTACACTGTAATTCAGGTCCTCTGTATTCACACCTCTTTCTCAATAAATCACAAGGCTTTTATATACTGTTCTCCCAGCCCAGGGCTCAATATGTATTTGTTGAATAAATGGATAAGCATGTGCTTAAAAATTATATTCTAAAAAAAAAATCATATTCTATGTTATGGTTTGTGGGTTCCACAAGCTATCCTTTCCAAGTTGGAACACCAGAAAACACTACACAGTGGGAGTTTACAAACGTTTTCATCCCTAACTGCCACCCTCAGAACACACAAGGTAGCCTGGAACACAGTTATGACAATTTTGGTTCCATCATGCTTTATAGAAGAAAGCTTCTCTGTGTAGCACTAGTGCCTGAGTGGTGTCCTATCTGAGTATCTGGTGCCCATCTGCAGGTGTGTTGGAATTCGCAAGTTTGTATGTTGGACTTCCTTGCAGGGTAAGAGTACAGTTGAATGACACAACCTGATGGAGCTGAGTGTGCACTAGATTCAACATCTCTATGGGTGCTGTGATTTTCTAGGTCATCTATACTCTGAGTTCCATTCTGTGAAGAGACCAGTTGTGCCAGGACTGTGGAAATTCCTAGGATAGTAGACTGTAGTACTAAAACAAGGAATGTCTCAGTAAAACCCAGATGGGTTGGTGGCCTTATCTAGTCAAGAAATTGGGATTAGCACAAAAAAAGACTGAATTAGTCCTCAATAACACCTTGACCTGGCCCTTGACTCCTCCTTGGGCAGCTCCCTGGGCTGACTCAACAGAAAATAAAGAAAGAATGGCTGGATGTGTTTCAAATGGTTTACCACTCAGGTCTTGGGATTGTGGAGGGAAGTGTCTGTCAGGCTACAGTGCAGGGCAAAGAACAGTGTGGAGGAGAGGTGAGTTAATTTGCAAGGAGAGAGGGAAGAAATGGAAGAATTCATCCTATCTGTTAGCTCCCATCTCCAAACCTCCTCAATTCCCTGCTTTCAAGCAGACCCAGAGAGAGGAGAACAGGAAGTGGAGCAAGGGCCTGAACCGGAGGAGGAGGTCTAAGTGGATGTGGGAGGGGAGGGATCCACAGGGGTGAAGGGAAACCAGGAGGGAGGGGAAGAGAATGGACCAGTGAGGAAGAAGGAGGAAACAGGGAAAGTGGATAGCAGCAGGAGGAGGGGAATGGGCCTTCATTGTGATGTAAATATAGTGATTGGAAAGCCAGCGGGAGCTGAGTGAGGGAGCGGGAAGGTACTGTGGGGTAACAGCAGTGGAGATGAAGGCAAAGATTATATCATAGCAGTTGGTTATGGAGACCTGATTTCTTTTGTGCAGGCATCACAGGCTGGGTGAGCTATTATTAACTAAAAGAAGTCTGGGCTTAGTAGCAAGGAGGTGTGTGGCTAGGTGCATCTGAGCAAGGTAGAAGAGATGGGACTGGAGCACATTTTAATGTCTTTAAAGCTACTAGCCACACCCCTATCCCTTACCCTGGGACCACCACCAGGACCAAAAAAAAAAAAAAAAAAAAAGAAGAAAAAAAAAAAGCACAAGATGCCTCAAGGTTATCAAGAAACAATATAAACCTGCGATATATTTGTTTTATTTTATACATTTTAACATATAATGGTTTGAAGAGCGAACAACTGTTAAAGGGGTCCCCAGGACCAGACATCAGGATTGAAGGTGAGTATAAATCTGGTATTTGTTTTAATAAAACAAAACAAAACAAAAAAAATGGTTTAAGAACTGGGCCTTTATCTGGGAATTTTCACTCTGAAGCTTCCACTCTGGAGGATTTTCACTCAGAGAGTTGAAGGGTGGAGGGGAGAGGGTTACAAAACTCCATCAACCTCAGGTGGGAAAACTGTCCTAAAATTGTGTTTTTCTCCATTTCTACCTATCTCAGGGGTTAGAATCTTGTACAAGATCCAAAACAGAAGGACTCGTCAGCATCCTGGAAATTTCCCAGAGAGTTATGTGTGTCTATTGCCAATTCTGGCTTGGTGCAAAGTTGGGAAATTCTGGGACTGGAGGGAAGCTGGCAATAAGAGAATTGTGTGAAATCTCCTCTGTTCATTCAGGAATGTCCTGGTGTGCCTCAGGAAAGAAGTGTAGAAATAATACCATCAAATGTGAGTCCCTTGAAATGTCTTATTCACCATTGTATCATTTGGGAAAGTACTTGGTACACAGACAGTTGGGGCTCAATAAATGCTCACTGAATGAATGAATGAATGAATGAATGAACAACTTCCTCCCTTAGGTTTCTTTTAGCTCGGATCAATCTTCTACACTACAGCACCTAGATATTACCTTGCAAAAATGCAGACCTGATCAGTTCATGTTAAAATCCTTTTCAGCTTCTCCCCTTGGAAAAACTGTCTTAATTTCCTTTCTCAGAGACCTGCACTCTCATTCATGACTCCACATGACCCAAGTCCCAGCCCCCCTTTCCAGTTCTCTTCCCCAGTTCTCCACTGGTTCCTCACCATTTCCTCCAAATACCCCTCAGTACATAATACCCTCAGAGGCTCGCTTGGCTCAGTTTAGAATTTCTTTCACAACTTGCCCCTGTGACCCAGCCTTCAGCCTGTGAATACCCATTCTTCAGGATCCCACAAAAATATTGCTTCCTCCATGAAGCCTTCCTGTCTTTTTCTTCCCTCTTTGTCCGTGGTTTCACAAGAGAGGACCTGAAGCTATGGCAGCACTGATTTCATGTTCTCTCTCAAGTCACTTGTTCTTTACCTGTCTACAATCCCTCTAGGCTTTTGGCTTCTCAAAGACTCACACTTTGATTTATCTCCACATATTCAGCTAAATGACTGTTAAGTGAAGGAGTGAGGGAAGCCAGAGAGGCTCAAAGAAGTTGGAAAAAGAAATGTTAGTGGGATGATGTTAGGAAAATATAAAATGGCAGATACGTACCTAGCTTTGCCTCAGAAATTGCTATAATCAGACTGAGCTTCCCATTCCCCAGCCAGCTTCCATCCCAAGGAGTAGAACTTCTACTGACCACAGGAGGAGAGCAAAAGACCCTTTGTCCAAGGAAGATGTTCTCATTCCCTTAGACACATCCCACCCCACCAAATGTCATCAGAGTAAAGATGAGGTTGAAGTCCCCTACTTTTCTCAGTCTTTTCTTTCTAGGAATTGGCCCTGATCTTCTTAGAGGATCCCACACAAAGAGTGTGCCCTTCCTCCTGCTTTTATCTGCCTGGTGCTAATTGGAGGGACTCCAGCTCTTTCTGCAGCCTTGTTTTGTCAGGCATAGAAGTCCTCTCTAATTTTCTGGATGTGGATACCATTCCCACTGGCACCCTTCCTTTGGCGTTCAGTTGTCACTCAGGCCTCATGAAAGGCGACTTACAATTCATTCATTCACTGTACCTCATTGTCCCTGTCTATTCATTGACATTCACTGGGATTATTCCTCCTGCTGCCACATGCACAGAGACGCGTGCACATGTGTTCAGACCCCACATCCCATTAACAGCGAGGACACTTAAAATAAAGAGCAGCACTGCCTGAATGTGGGACTGCCCTCCCCCTCTAATAGCTGGGGAGTCTACCACACTAATGTTATTTCAAGAAATATCAGAACTGGCGACCTCTGCAGAGAAGGCAGGGAGGGCGGGGTGGGGGTGTTCCTGGCAGCATCTTTCACTGAAACACCATCAGCTATATCACTCCAAGATATTGTTCCCTAGCCCTTCCCCTTCCTCCTTTCTGCCCAGAATCAGCTAGTTCTTGAGATCCAGTTTCTGCTTTCCTCTTATCCATTAGCCTTTTATTCAAGTACCTTCGACCAGGCTTATGTGCTATGTCCTCCTTGAATCAAATTCTACTCCTACCAACTAGGTCTGCTCCTATGATCTTTAGCTCACACTTTGCTTATATATTCTCTCTAATCACTGTTTAGGGGCCAGGTGGTGGCAAAAGCATAGAGAACAGTCACTGTACTTCAGCAACTTGGCAAAAATGGTGTCTTTTCCACATTTTTAAAGCTAATAGTTAAAAAGATGGTTGTTAGGACTATGATGAAAGTCATGAGAGGAAGCAGAGCAAGAGTAAGATGATGAAGTAAGAGATACAAGAGAAGAGAGTCAGGGGAATGGTGGTGCTTTGTTATGATCTGTTGTCTACCCATCACAATACAGTACCCCTCCAGCCTGGCCCCGGAGCAGGCTCATTTCTCCCTGGTGTAGGATCCCAGTTCTCCACATAGTACTGAAACCCCACTACCAGGCCTGCCAGGACCTATTCTAGCCCTGCCCTTCCATGAAGGAGACATTCCCTGATCCCCACCAGGGCCCACAGTCTTTCTGATTCCCATGAGCTTCTTGGTAGTACCCTGGCATTCAAAAGGCCACTGCATGTGTACATACCATACCTACTCTGAGATCCCAGATTTCTGGAGGGAAGAGGGAGTGGCTCATACCTCTATGACCCATTTGGCTGCTGGTCAGGCAAATGCAAATTGACTGCTTAGTCAGAGACAATGACATTTGTTCTTTCCCAGGGCAGATAGGACCTGGTGGTCAGTTGCTCTGGAAAGGGAGCATTTTATAACTAAAAAAACAGATAGATATGGACTGCAGCAGAGTTCTGCCACTGATTACCTTTAAGAACCTTGGGGAAGGAAGCTACTTCACTACTTTGACACCAGATTATCATTTAGCATTTATAAGTTGCAGTTGGGCTTCTCAGCCTTGGTGTTATTGACAGATTGGACTAGATAATTCTTTATTATAAGAGGATATATATATATATATATATATAACCCTCTCTCTATATATATATATATATATATATATATATATATATATATATATATATATATATATATATATCTCCCAGATGCCTATTATACCCACCATCTGCCCTACCTCTCCTGCCCAGTTGTGAAAATTAAAAATGCCATAGACGTTGCTGAATGTTTCCTGGGAGGTAAACCAGTTGTAAACCACTGAAGAACACCTTGGGATTATTCTAAAGATTAGATAATGTGATAGCATATATAAAGCATCTGACAGCATCTAGCATATAATAAGGACTCAATAAATGTTACTACTATCAGATATTTTAGGTCAGATTTGGCAGTTTTCCTTCCATCTTCACCCACCACAGAGTGTCCCTGGGGCCTCAAAAGTTGGGTGGAGTGGGGATGCCTCTAGAAAGGAAGCTCGATAGAAGTTGTCTAAGCCCAGTGATCTCTCCAGCATGTTCAATGGCCTCAGAGGAGACATTTCTTGGATATTCAGGTATGTCTCAGAAGTGTGTCTGGGTAAAGGGATGGTGTAGCTGGAGACCCAGAGAGAAATGCATTCAGCAATTTTGACAGAAAGCCTTTTGTAAGCAGGCGGCCCATTTGTGCTTCAGTTTCTCCTCCCCACCTGATTGTTTCAGGGGCAGATATATGGCTCATTCCAGATGAGGACTATGTCTCTTGTAGAGAAGCAGCTTGTACCAGCGAGGAGAGAATGTGGAAAATACTACTGAGACACTAGCTGGGTTGGGGTGCAGGAAGGAAGGACTCAGAGGAAACCGGCTGTAGAGGACAGCTGTAGACCCTAGAGGACAGCCTTCCTTCCCACCTTGCCCTCACTGAATCTGGTCTCTGCAGCAGCCACATTCTGCCTGCCCAGCTCTAGGCTTCCCTACTGGGGTGGGAAGAACAGAGGAAGGATAGAAGTCTCTAGAGGCAGTACTTCCTTCAGGCCTAGGATATATGGAAATCTTCCAAGTCCACAATTGGCTTCTGTGAGAGGCAAAACTGATCCCACATAAGGAATTTCAGAGTTGTCCAAGCTATCGACAACCCAACTCTTTTTTTTTTTTTTTTTTTTTTTTTTTTAAAGATAGAGTAGAAAGGACAATAGACTAGGGCCTTGAATTGTTCCTCTGGGCCACTGACTGGTTGTGTGGTCTTGAGTGAGTCATTCTCTCTGGGGCTCCCTTTGATCATCAGCTCTTGGGCAGCACTTCAACTGCTCTTTCCAATGCAGACACTTTGAGAAGCTCCAGTGAGATCAGCATCTAAACATGTTTTGGAAAGAAATAATTCTTGTGCACACCCACCAGCAAGTTCAGCCTCATGCTAAGGAAGAACAGACTGCACAAGAGCCATGTGAAAAGGAGTCATTGGCTAAGAGGACAGAGCTCCCAATATGAATATAGACCGAGGTGGGCCATCTCTGGGGGGCTGGAGTAGAACTGCCCCCTGAAGGTTACCAAGGTCAGTGTGTAACAGGAGCTGGCAGAGGGGTGTCTAGCGGAACAGGTGAGGAAAAAAGAGTTCATTGTTTTGATTTGGTTTTAGTTTTAATCATGAGATTAGCCAAGAGAGGGTAAACACAAGCCATGTTTCACTCTTTTTTAATTGGAGAGTATGTGTTGCTCAAGGGGAGCTGTGGCCTGATCCAGTGGGTACCTGGTCCATTGTGGTTCCTTCCTCTGTATTTGCTCTCCCTTCTCTCCCCGAGGGCCTACATCATCTCATGCCTAACGTGGTGACGACCTTCAAGATGGCCTGCCTCCTCTTCCCACTAATCCATTCTGCACAAAGGTCTTATAAACACAGATTTCAACACTTGCCTCACTTATCTTCCTGATAACCTTTTCCTGCTCCCATGGCCTAGCTCATTAGGACCAAGGCTACCATCTGACAGCATTAGAAAAACCTCCTCACTAAGTAATAAAGTCAAAAGTCATGTGCTTGAAACTTATTTTACCAGTACTTTCTCAGGGAGAGGACATGGCCAAGCCCCTTAACTCTCTAAGCCCCTTTCCTTATCCCTGAAAATGGCATAAGGACCTCATAAGTGGTGATTTCATAGGTGAGCAGTAAAAATCAAGGACACAGTAGATGTGGAAGGGCTTTACAAACTATAAAGTGCAGCACCAACATTAGAATCCATTCAGATCTCTTGAATATCTCTCAAAGTTTATTCTAGATGATTTTCTTATTTTCCTATTGTTTCTCTCTGTAGGGATTTTCCCTCCTGTAATTAACAGGCAACTCATTCCCTTCAGAGCTCAACGACCTTCCTAGTCTGATGTTTTTTCACTATCCACACCTTCTTACTGAGTCTCTGATCTGCTTCAGTTCTTCAGCACACAGATCAGAGTTAGTGAGCTCCCACCAACAGGTATGCTTAGGGTTTACCCAGTATCTCATTTAATCCTTGCGATAAATTTAGCAAAGTTTCTGGATACAATGTCAGTATACAAAGCCAATTGTACTTCTATATACTATCAACAAATAAACAGAAAAATTTTAAAAACATACCATTTAAAAATGTACTTTTTAAAAATAACTGAAGTTGTACATGGTCTCTACATTGAAAACTGGAAAGTATTATTTAAATTGTTTTTTAAATTATTTTATTAAATTATATAATTATATATTACATTAAATTATCATTTAAGGGGCACCTGGGTGGTTCAGATGATTAAGCGTCTGCCTTTGGCTAGGTCATGATCCCAGGGTCCTGGGATGGAGCCCCACATCAGGCTCCCTGTTCAGCAGGGAGTCTGCTTTCCCCTCTGCCTCTGCCTCTCTCCCCTGCTCATGCACTCTCTCTCTCAAATGAATAAATAAAATCTTTGAAAAAATAAAATAAAATAAATTATCATTTAAATTATTTAAAGTAAAGTATTGTTGTGATAGAGAAAATCTAAACAAATGCAGACATATGTCAGGTTCATCAATTAGAAGACTCAATATTCTAAAGAACTAAATTGTCCCCAAATCAATCTACAGAGTCAATACACTACCCAAATCCCAGCAGCTTATATATTGAAATGCAAAAGTCCAAGAATAAACAAAACCATTCTGAAAAAAACAAAGCTGGAAGGTATATGTTACCAGATTTCAAGACATATGAAGTGGCAATAATTAAGACAATGTGGTATTGACATAAAAGTAGATGGACTGACCAATAGAATAGAGTCCAGAAAGAGTCCCACATGGACATAGTCAGTTGATTTGTGACAAAGGGGATAGTACAGAGCCATTGGAAAATAAAGGTTGTTTTTATTAATTGCTGCTGGGTCCACTGGTATTCATTTATAAAAAAGTTATCTTGACTCTACTTCACACCACATACAAATAATTTCTGATGAACTGCAGATGTAAACTCAAAAGGTAAGATGCTAAAGTTTCTATTTAGAAGAAAACAAAGGAGAACAACTTCTTGGCCTTTGACTAGGCAGAAATTTCTTAACCAAGACATAAAAAATACTAATCATAAAGGAAAAATACTGATCAGTTAAGAATTTCTGTTCATCAAAGCTCTCCATTGAGAGAGAAAAGACAAGCCAAAGAGTGGAAGAAGGTATTTCTAATATACATATCTGACAAAGGACTCTCAACAAAAAAGAACTTTTGTCAATCTCTAATATAAAGATTAGAAACCAAATTAAAAATGAATGAAAGATTTTAATTAGTCACTTCATAAAATAAAATATGCAAATGGCCAAAATGTATAAACAGGTATTCACAATGATGGGTCATCAGGGAAATACATGTTAAAACCATTAATTAAATACAACCACAACAATGACAAAATGAAAAAGCCAGAAACCCATGAGGCATCCTCTGAGCAGATATGAGGCATCCTCTGAGCAGATATGCTCAGCAACACTAGGAAAATGGTGGTATCAGCTCAAGTTGGACATATACCTGCTTTATGACCCAGCAGTTCACTGCTAGGTGAATATGTAGAAATGTTCCCATGTGTTTACTAAAAGACCAAGCAGCATTATGTGTAAGGGTCCCAAAGTGGAAATACACAGAAACCCAAGTCCTATCCCCAGTAAAATAAATGAGCCATGGTGTATTCAAACCATAGAACTTTGTGGGGCAATGAAATCCATGGAGCTACCATTACACATAACAACACAGCCCAGTGTCTCACAAAAGGGTGCATGCTATATGGCCTTATTAAGAAAATGTTGATAAAGAGGACAAAGTTACGGTATCAGGATGAGGGATAGAATTACAGAGGTAAGGGGAACAAGAGGGATTTGGGGGATACTTTTAAAGTTTTATTTTTTGCTTTGGGTTCTATTTATATAAAATTTTTTTGAAAATTCATCAGTTTGTTCGCCTATGCTTTGTGCACTTAAGATTTTCACTTAAAAAATTCTCACAATGACCCAGGCAGAAAGTGATTCTTTCTCCCAATTTGCCAATGACGAAGGAGGCTCAGGGGGAACAAAGAACAGGTCCAATGTCAGATGGGGATGAGCGGCAGAGAGCTATGCAAACCCACCATGTGTACCTTCCTTAACACGTCTCCTGAATTTACATCTAGTTCCTCACTGGGGCTTTGCACCTCCAGAAGCAGAGACCCTGACCCCAACCTGCCTTGTGTTCCCTCTGCTGCCTGCACATAGCTGGGTATGGCAACCCCACAAATGTGCAGTGCTATGGACTTAAAGTTTTGCTCCACTAAATCATATGTTGACTGCCAACCCTAGTGTGATGGTATTTGGAGGTGGGCCTTTGAAAGGCAATTGAGTTTAGATGAGGTTATAAGTGTAGGGCCCCCATAATGGGATTAGTGTCCTTATAAGAACAGTAAGAGACCAGAAACTTCTTTCTTTACCACATAAAGACATAGCAAGAAGGCAAGCCAGGAAGTGGTCTATCACCAGACACCAAATCTTCTAGCACCTTGATCTTAGGCTTCCCACCCCAAGAACAGTGAAAAATGGATGTTTATTATTCAAACTGCATGGTCTCTGATATTTTGTTATAGTAGTTCAAGTTAAGACACTCAGTAGAAAGAAGACCAGAAGATAAATCTACAAACTTGCCCATCTACCCTTTTCCTTTCCCTACCTTCTACTCTCTTTTCCTTCCTGGCTCTAGAGAGTATTCCTGAGCTTGCCTGGTTCTTGACTCTGTCCTCTATGACTCTGCCCTCTATTTGGCAGAGTGGTGCCAATTTTCAGTTGGAGATGGCAGAATGGTATCAGCAAAATGGCTTCAGCAGTGCTCCCAGAATGTGGTGCAGAGGTGGAGTGGGAGAACTTCTCTGGTGCCCTCATATCCCTCAGGCCACCTGTGCTGGGCCACCATCCAGAAGGGTGGGGAAAGATGAGGTAGGAATCAGACGGGTGTGGCTCAGCTCCCACCTCTCTCTGTCCCCAGGGGGACAGACTCCTCCACTTCCATTTCAGGCTTGAAGCTTTTTTCTCCTCCTGCAGAGAGGAGGGAATGAAACTGTCCCTGTTGGCAGATCCTTGAGCAGAGCTCCCTCCCCCACACAGCTGGGTGATTCTTCAGTCCCCACCTCAAGAATCAGGACTTGGATGCTGTCAGAAGCCTCTTTTGAAAGGCTGAGGGCCAGCCTCCCATGGCTCAAGAAGGAGGTCACCCCTGCGTGGGAAAGGTTGTTGGGAGACAGTTTACCAGTTTACCTTCCTACTGCCTCTAGCCAGAGGTAGATGCCCAAGCTGAGCTAGCAGAGTCCAGTCCCCTTGGATGGTAACCTGAGGGACAGAGTTCCTCTTAGGCTCCCATCTGCTGAGTGTCTCCTTAGGTTTGGATGAAGGACTATACATACATGATCTGGAGCAAGCTGTACCCCAACACTGAGGGAGGACACTATTATTATTCTCATAAAACAGATGCAGAAAATGAGGTCTCAGATTTCATATCTAACAAGGGTCAATGCCTGGGTTTGAACCTGGGCTGCAGTCAACAGTGCTCTAGCCATACACACTATCTGTTTACCTCTAGTGGCATCAGGTGCTCTGTAGACCTCAGCACCAGCCAGTGATCCTGCTGCCCCTTGTCCAACCCTCTCCCCACAGGCTTGCTCCTCCAGACCTTACCCTAACCCTGACCTGTTACCCTCCATCATCTCCCCCTGCACTCTCGCTTCAGTCCCTAATCCTTTTCAGTCCTTTATGCTCCTAGTCTTGGGCCACCACTGCAGCCTCTCCAAGCCTCCAACCCTGTCTGTAAATTGGAGCTAACAGTAGTACCTTCCTCATGAGTTTCTGGTATGTATCGAGTGAAGTTTTATTTGTAAGGGAGCTGGGATAAAATTAAGAGCTTAGTAAATGGGAGATAGATTTTTATCTTTGTTTTTGTTTTTTAACATATGGAACTTTTGGACTCAAAGCATTCTGGGCTCTAATCTTAATATACTTTTCTCTGACTTCGTTGGTCTCTGGGTTCCACTTTCCTTTAATTAGCCAAATAACTGGGGACATTTCCATGTGGGGCCTTTAAAGATTAGATTTCCTAAAAATATGAGTAATCATCTATCCATTTTTTGTAGGAATTGCTCTTAAAGTGTTTAGAAATCACTAATGTAACAAATAAATAGCAAACTCCCTGAGGATGCTGAGTATTCTTGGGGCCTAGCACAGAGCCATGCCCAGCAGAACTCAGTACATTCAAAGGAGTAGATAGCCAGCAGCACAGGTATAAATAGTGGGGAACAGTCCTAGCCTCTTGAGCTAGCAGCCCCCAACCTTTAGAGGGCTATGGGATGGGGGACATCTCATTCCCCCTGCTCTGAGTCATAGCCAGTTATTAGCAGGCCAGCCCCAGGGTGTAAATGAGATCAGACACCTCTGTCTTCCCCAGAGGCATTTCTGCAGGTCTCAGGCCCTAAGGTCCTCTTGGGCGAGGCATGTTAGGGCCAACGCATGTGATGCCTGCTCCTGTCTCTTGCTGCTCCTGTTCAGACCACATTTTCTGTCGCCACCTCCTTGAGGAAAACTAAACAGGAGCACCTGTGAAAAGTCCTACTCACCTGCATCCATGGAGGGGTAGGGGGTAGTGGCGGACAGAGAGGGGGAATCCAAAAGATCATATCAACTCACTGGCTTGGAGCAGGGGGAGTAAATGTGAAGTAGTACAGGGGCTGGTTTGCACGAAGCAATGCCTCGTCTTGCACTGGATCTGGTACATACTGAACACTCTGTGGTCTTCTGGCAAGAGAAAGCTTCACAGTCATGTCTTAGAAAACAGACTCTACCTTCTACTGGCACACCCTTATGATTCAATGTGGAAACATATTTTTCTGCAAAGATTGAGACCCTAAAAACCCTTTCTGGTCCATGGGGGAAGTGGCTGATCTCTGAGGTCCTCCCACCACTATACCCCTGCAGATGCATCCTGGCTGCCTTGCAAGGGCTGTTCAACCAGCACAGGTCTGGGCCAGGCATGGAGAGAGTGCTGCAATTAGACCAGATCCCAGAAACCCCACCTGCCTCCCTATCCCCACTCCTGAGCTGATCCAGGGCCTGCCCCGGGAGTGGAGTGGGGTTCTCAGTGGCTGACAGAAAATGTGTGAGGAGGGAAGGAAGAAGAGAAGAGCTCTTGGTTTGTCTTCATTCCTTCATCCTATTTTCCTATCCTGGGACACACCTGTCTAGTGCCCTGCAGATGGAGTCATCTTAATCAGGGACCTCATAGCACCATAATTTTTAACCCTTGGCAGTCGTCCCTGAAACCACTTTATGCTGATGAAAGTAAGGCCTAATTCCAGGCTGCTTGTGTTTCTCTAACAGGTTCCACATTTCTCATCAGCCTCTGAATCCATGAAGGGCAGCCAAGTGGGAGTTTATAGCTTCTGTCCCAGGGATGGTACAGAGGGCAGTTCTTTGAACTCTGTCTCTTTCTGCAGGCTGGAGATTCCCACCACTGCTTAATGGAGGAGGGCAGAGGCTGCTGGAGGGAGGTCCCATAGCTTCCCTTGTTCCTGGATAGCTCATTAAGATCTCTTCAAGCTATTCTGGCCCTAGAATCAGACAGCCCCAAAACTAAGCTAACATCACCTCTCCCAGTTGTTAAAAGCCATGAGAGCCTCTTGTTGTTGGAGGCACTGTCTTCTCCCAAGCAGATACAAACCTGCTAGAATGGAGAAACTGCTGAACTCTGAAGATGCAGGTTCTAATATCAGATCAGAGACCTAACAGATGTGTGCTGTGTGCCATGGAAGAAATCACCTCAACTCTCTAGGCCATGCCATTAAGTGGCCTCCATTAAAAACAAACAAACAAACAAACAAACAAAAAAACGGCAGGGGGAGAAGAAAAACAAACAAACACAAACAAAAAAACAACAGCACAGAGAGAGATGCAAAGGCAGGTGGAAGGTGCATTAAATGCCAGACTGCTCATTTCCCATGGAAGGATTTGTGTATGTGTCCCTGGTACAGAATGTGTGTCAAGACAGGAGCAACTCCTCCTTTGTCCATCCAGACTGCCTGACCCCATCTTGTTTAATGCTGTTTAGGCAGAATAATGTTTGTCTAATTTCCCAAGGCAGAAGTAGACTCTTCAGCTTTCTTCATTCTCCTGTGTGAGAAAGCCAGGCCTGGGCTTTCTTACATCTGTGCATGTCTCATAAACTAAATGCAGAGAGAAATTTCATTTTATTTGTTTTGCTTTCTCCCCTTTTCCTGACCTTATGTGCTATATAATCCAGAAAATGATCCAGATGGGAAAGGCATTGGCTTTGAAGCAAGAGGCAAGAGAGGAAAAAAAGAAAGAGGCACAATATAAACCCCCTTGTATCCAACGTTAACTTTGGAGAGAACTCTTCCTCCCCTAACTCCATTCCACACATGTTCCAGATGGGGTTGTGGGGTCTTCCTGAGGGTGGAGGGAAAACCCAGCGGATTTGCAGGGTCTCTGAGACCTCCCCTCTCCTACCTCCTGTCCTCCATACATTTGGTGTAAGCCAATGTGAGCAAGAAACCTCCTTTCAATACCGAGTCCCCGCCTTAGGACATTCAATGATGCCACACTCATCTGCTCTACACAATTTCATCACTTTAGTCAAACTGATAAGGTAGATGGAGATTCAGAGTGGCCAAGTCAGAAGTGTTCCGCTCCCATTTTGCTTTTAGTTGCAACTGTCTCCCTCTGCCAGAGTAAGCAGATAAGAGAGTAGTTGTCAGGCAGCACTGCCTGATCCTAAAGTTTCCCCTCCCTGCTCTCCTGTACATGTCCTACACCAAGGGCTCATGACCTTTCTGCACAGACATCTTTGTCTCATATCTGCTTTCCTTCCCCTGAAGCTGATGGGATAGGGAGGAAACATGAAAATAGAGCTCCTGTTACATTTCACATGCCTTTACTTATATTGGATCATGTAATTTTCATAAAAATTCTCCCCAGGACACAATACATTTTATAAATGAGAAAACCGAGGCTCAGAGAGGCTAGGTGACTTGCCTGATGCCATACAGTTATTAGGTAGCAAAGCCAAAAATCATGTTCTTTTTGCTCTCCACTCCCAAACCTGCCTGGAAGGGTTGGCAAGCATGACAAAGGCCAAGCCTCACCTTTAGGACTTACCTGCTTTATCTACCAGGGCTGTAGGTTGCTATCCAGGTGAGGATGAACTTCTCTGGGAGACTAAGGGAGCATGGCATGAGCTGAAATGTTTCCTGAGCAAAGCCTTGTCTCCAGGGGTCAGTTACCTCACTGGAGATGTCAGAGGACACTGCCATGGTCTTGCCCTTAGCTAGTTCAACTTTTAGCAAACACAAGGGGAGCTCCTGGGTAGGTAGAGGAAGAGAGAGAGTGATGTTCTAAGATCTTCACTGATCCTGTGAGCAGGATGACCCCCCGTACCCTGTTCTTCTGAGATCAAAGGAGGTCTCTACTTGACCGGACCTGCCCCTCCTGGCACTGGGAGGCACACCTGTCTTGTGGCTGGGACTCTTTCCCAATGTGGCATCAACTGTCTGGGTGGTTAGCATAGCTCACTGGCACCAACAACCTTCCCATTTTGTTCGGGTTTGGTTTAAATTGAGTACATATGAGGCAGAGACAGCAAACTTGATTTTCATTTTGGAAAGGTGACAACTGGTCACAACTGCGACTGGCATAGTAAACCTTCACTATCACATTAGATGGGAGTGTCTTAGAACTCTTAGAACAAATGAAAAAGAGGAGGAAAGGAAGGAAATCAAACATCTGGAGACCCCAGAGATACAAGGACAGAAAAATGGAGGCCATGAGTATTAACTGTCACCAAAATAAAGGGACTCCTTTGGCTTGAGGGGGGAAATCCACTAAGACTGAGAACACCTCATTATTGACATGTTCTCATATGTCCTCTGAGGCAAACCTGTCTAACACTAAAGATTTGAGAATCTGATGAATTCCACTGGCCCTTCTATCTTTGTCCACAAATAGCAGTGGGTTAGTGTAAAGGGGGAACACCAGTCCTGGTTCTGCCACTAACGAGCTGTGGGGCCCTGAGCAAGTTCCTCCCCAGTCTTCACCTGTTGAAAAAAAACCAAAACAAACAAACAAACAAAAAGCAAACAAACAAGAAACAAGGAAAAGGCCCCCTGTGATTCCACATCCAAATTGGTGCAAAGCAACGTGTTACCCATGTATCCCATCATAAATAATTTTCTAGACATACGGATACCTGGACCTTTGATATTAGACTAGGAACTTTCCTCTCCTTGAAGCTTTGGCACCCTATGTTTCCAGGCTATGTCAGAGCTCTGGGAACATGTGCTATCAACCTGGAGATAAGAAGGAGGATAGAAAGTCATTCTAATAATAATCTTTTTTTTCCTAGAAAGAATCCTCTCCACCCTCAAATCTATTCTTTTCTCCATTGCTAGATTAATGTCCTAAAACCAAGGTCTACTATAAACCACTCCTCTACCTATCACATCACTTCCCATTGCCTACCAAATAACAAGCAAACTCCCAAGGCATGTTCAAGGCCCTTCTCAATTTGATTTAACTTGCTTTTGTTCCCACCACCTATTGTCCCCTATCTTTGCCACCTACCCCATTCCATCTCTTAAAATCATACTCAGACCACAGGGTACTTCTGTAGAGTGATCTCTGTAGAGTGATATTTTCCAATGCATCTGTTGTCTCCCCCAGTACCAAGCCTGTCTGGAATAGTGTGTCTCATTTTTTTGCTCCTCTTAGGATCTGGTAGAGTGTTTGATATGAACCTAGCTTTCTCTGGCTTTAAAAGAATGTAACTAGAAGGGTTTTGGGGGGATTGAGAATAGGGCATAGTATAGAACTTAAATGTCCTTTCAAGTCTGAGATTTTGTGTTTCCATGCAGAGTACTGGACATATCATCAGCACAGTCTTCTTAGTTTCCTGATAAATCTTGGAACCTTGGGCTTGGAGGTCCTATCTGTTGCTCTAGCATAGAAGTAGCTCCAGTCAAGAGAAGTTTTTAAATCCTGAGGAGCTGAAAGCTTGGTGCTCCTGGTAGATGAGGCAATGTCTCAGGAAAGACCAAGCATCTTGCCCATATCTACTCCCTGCTAGAGCAGTGCCTCTGAGCAAAGTAGCTGCAGGCCCATGGAGGGGAGAAGTGTAGGCAGCTGTGAGCAGGCAGCTCCCTTCAGTGGAGCACTGCCTTTTCAGTGCAGGTGGAGGCTGGGGCTTTGCCTGGTGGCTCTCACTTTCCCCACCTTCCTGCAGTTCAGTTTGCCTGCTGGTGCCACTCAAGTGTTGGGGCTGGGGAAGGCTGTCTCTTCAATATGTGAGCACATTCTAATCCTTCCCAGCTCCTTCGTGTATGCACTGTTGAGATGCCCTTCACTGGGAAAGAGAAGAAGAAAGCTAAAGCTGGAATGTCTGAAGGTTTCAATAAATAAGGGAGGTGCTCTGAGCGGTTAAAGTATCCTTCTGAAACAATGCTGTCCCTGACTTTGCTGCTGAGGTGGCCAGGGTGGACCCAGCACAGGCATCCCCCAGACCCACTGGTCAGATTGCATCTTAGAAGTTGGCAGAAGGTGAAGACCAATCTCAGGGCTCATTCCCCTAGACTTCTATCCCTTGACATACTCTGTGAATCCCCCATTGTCCCTGCCTCCCTAGTTGTGTGGTGGCTTCTACACTCAGGGTTTTCTTATTAACTTCCTTAAGGGGAGAGTGAGAGGGAAGGAACCTGGGTTGGACGATCCATCAGGTTCCAGGCCAGCTTGTGTTGGTGCTGTGTTCCCTTTCCAACCCCCTCCTTGGGAGACCAAACAAATGTTATCAGTGACTCAGAGAACCTCCTGTCAAGGTCACTCTGTTCTGCCTGATGCTGTCTCTGCTGTCTGACACGAGAACCAACTCTGTTCTCCACCTCCTACCAGCCCCAGTGCAATCGCGGGTGCTGATGAGCTGACAAAGAGTGCCCCATCTGTTGGCTGGAGATCACGTGGAGCCTCTGCACCAGGACAGAAAGTCTCTAAGTTTCTACTTCCTTAGCTGGTCTGTTCCTATGTGGTATAACCCTTTCCCTCCCTGAAGCTTCCCACTGAGATAGTAGACCCAGCCTTGAAAGTTCTCCCATTACTCTTTCTCCTCTTGCCTGCCTGGGTTCTCAAACTCTGTGGTCCTTGGACAGCACAGGGAGATCTGAATGGGTTGAGATGGAAGGGTCACCAAGGGCCTCATCACCATTACCCTCAGCCGTTTGGGGCTGTGCCCTGACTGTGTCCAGAGCCTGGTGCTATAGACCTGAGACATGACACATTTTCCTTTCAAGGGATTTAAAATCTAGGTAGGGAGGAAGGATAGAGAAGCTAAATAATAATACATGGGAACAGATGCTCAATGGGTGTGATAGTACATGTTGCAAAATTTAAGGAACAGGGAGCTGGGGTGGAGGGGTCTTTCTCTCCCCACAGCTGATGTCCTTTCTTCCTTCCAGACCAGGCAGGTGCAGCCCCTCAATAGTGAGTGTACCTCTCTCACCCTAGAATCCTGTGTTTCATCCTATTAGCCAGAACACACTCACCTATTGCTCACCACCCAACACTCCTGCGTTATTGGAGTTACCCGGGAAAGGTGCTGGCAGACCCAAGCTTTGTTTCCCTGCCTCCTTAGCTTTCTCTTACCTCCTTCCCTTGCATGCCTATACTCAATTCTCTTTTCAGCAGGAATATAATGTTCAGCTGCTTTACACCCACTCTCTGAATGCTGCCAGCGAATAATGACTAAGGTAGTGGGTGGAAGTACAGCAAGTTGAGACCAATTTAGCAGTCCAGGGTGCCAGGAGGAGGGTGATTTAGCAGCAAATGGCTTTGCAATAGCAAGGAGAAGGAAGATGCCCCCAAAGCCAACAGGCCAGTGAGCCAAGTGCACTGCCCTGCCCTGGCGCCTCAGGCAGGGATTGCCTCAGCCACTTGGCAGTCTGTGCTTTACAGTTGGATTCATGCACAGGGCAGGGTTCATCCTTAAACACCAATTGATTTTCAAAGCAATGCCCACCCTCACCCTGATCTCAGCTCCACTTTTGACACTTTTGAAGGGCCTGTGTCCTTGAGTACTCCTCAGTGTGAGAGTCTCACCTAGAATTATCCCTCTTTGCCGGGTGAATACTGTGACCTGGGGAGCTTCTGAAGTTCTGAAGAAAGATGGAAATTCAAAAGACTGCTCTGGGCATGGCAGAAACTGAGGTTCTGTGGCATCAAGGAAGGGTTAGCCCAAGCACACTTTATATCATGCCACAGAGAGGCCAATGCAAGTAGACATAGGTGTGGCTCTTCCAGGTCCTGCTATCTTGGGACGTCTGAGGATTCATGTTATGGAATGTGACTGTGAGTGTGGATAGAAGAGGAGAACATGTCTCAGTGGAAGAGTTGAATGAATGAATTTGGTGTGTGTGTGTGTGTGTTTGCTGGCAGTCATCCTGAAGGCAGTTATCTTCTCCCACAGTGCATGGAAGCATATCTATGGGTGATCTGGATAGGGCGACTTTTTATTATCTTTGTTCCAGGTACTAGACAAAACCCATATCATATCTGCTTAGACACCAATTTGGCCTAACACTTAGGAAGAAAAATCACCAGTCTACTGGATTGACTAGAACAATTAATTTTAACTTTTAGCTAACAAACACACACACTCACATTCTGTTTGCTAATTAATTGGGTGATTATAGCTCAGAACTGGGAGTCAGGACACCTGGGTTTGGATTCCAGCATTCCACTTAAAATCCTGGGTGAACTCCTTCACCCTGGATAAGCTCATTCAGTTTTCTCGTATGCCAAATTGTGGAATATATCTTCTCAAGAGATTGATGATACTTAACAACAACAACACTAATAATAATAATAATGTCCCTTTTTAAACTGTGAAGTCATGAACAAATAAAAAGGATTATTAAGATTATTATTACCAGAAGCCTAGAGATGGTGATAGATTGTTGGGTGGAAGTTGATGTCTGGCAGGAAGCAGGAGAGCTACAGAAGCAGGATGGATATTGCCGATACAGAGGTAGCACTGCCAATCGGCAGCTAGCCCAAAGCCCAAAGCAGCCATGCTTGATTTTGACACATCTCCACCCACTTCTCTAAATCTTTGGAGAAGAGGATCTAGAGCCAATATGAACACTCATTTTGCTGGAGGCAGTTGTTAGAGGTGATTTATTTCCCATCCTTTATTTCCCAGCTCTGTCTGGTCTGGGTGTCTTGCTGAGCTGCATGGAAGGAGGAAACAGGCTCCCACCTGGGTTCCCTTGGGAAGAAAAAGCTCCATCTCCTCAGGTCTCAGGTTGCATCTTGGAACTATGACCTTGCTGCTATATGTCTACTATTTTTATACCTTCCTGAGGTTCAACTTCAATGTTCAGTTCATGACTACCTTTTCCTTGGTGTCTTTGAGTTCACCTCCCTCGTGCTCAGCAGCTGCTGTGTTCAAAGTTAGTACAATCCAATTTTCAATGTTCTTGTCAAGATTCGTGTGTGCTGGTTCCTCTTAATTCTCGTCACAAATTTTAGTCTCAAGCCATTATTGAACCATTTTTTTTTTAAAATCCCCCACCTTCCTGGCACCTTGAGTGGGTAAAACCTTGAAAAAATAATGAAGTACAGTTTTAAGGAAACTAAAATCATCACAAACCCCTGAGAAGGCATGTGGCAACCCTGCTATGAGAAATAATGGGGTGGTGTAAAGGGCATGGGAAGGGAGTCACCAGACTGAAACCATGTGACCTTGGGCAAATCATGACCAGATTACCTCCCCAAACATGGTTGCAATTCACATTCCAAACAACAGCGTGTCTATTTTAGATCAGCGATTTTCAGACTGCAGTAGCATAAAGATCTATTCAAAAGCAAACTCAAAGACCTACCACTTAAATTGCCTAAAGATTCCCCAGACAGTTGGATACTTCTTTGTTGGAAAACCCCTAGAAACACCTCATTACTGCTCTGGAACCACTGTCCTCCTTGGTTTCCAAGTAGACAATTTTAAAAACCTTAACTCTATATTATACCTAGCAACTCCCACTGGTATATATTTGTTGGTTGACTGACCCTGGGATAGAGTGTCCAGCTTAGCAGCATGGTGGGGGCTAGGTTTTCCTTGTGTTCCCAAACTGAAGTCAGAAACTGAGATGGAGGAGCCCTGTCTAGGCAGAGGCTCTGAAGGAGATGACCCAGTAATAGAGGCAGGAAAGCCTGAGGCCACACCAACAAAATGTGTCCCTGCAGAAATCTGCTGTTGGGAAAATGCTCCCTACCAACTGTCTCTGACAGCTCGTCCCCTTCCCATTACTTTATTAAACGAGCATTTACTAGCCCCCTACTCATAGTAGCCAAACAGTATAGTCTGAGTCAGGCATCTTTGTCTCTAAGAACTTTGCAGGCTCTTCAGGACCAGTGGGTCAATACTGGGATAGTGTGAAATGATGGTAGGAACTCAGAGGAAGGCATGTAATGAAGACTAAGGGAAAGGAGAGGGGAAGATTTCCTGGAAGAGTTGATTCTCATGGTTAAAACCAGAAGTCCAAGTGGGAGCTTGTTAGGTGGAGGGAGAGGGATAGGGCAAGAATACTTGACAGCGAAGAAACACGTATTTCTATTTTCAAAGGTAAGAGAAGAACACGGAAAGAGCCAAGTCTAAGCTGAGTGGAGTTCAAACCCTTGCTCTTTCATTCTCTACCCTAGCTACATTACTCAACTCTCCTCATTTAAAAATCATACACACCCTGCAGGGCTGTGCTGAGAATTAAATGAGATAATGAATAATGAGTACTGGGCACATAGTACACTTAGTGAACGGTATTATGTGTCATTAAATATTACTGATTACACCAGTCTATAAGCTGATTAACCAGAGATTTGCCCTCATTACCTTATTCGTCTTTGTAGCCTCATTGCCTGGCCCAGAGGTTTGCATTTTGTAGGCACCCAATGAGTATTTATGAAGTGAATGTCGAATAAGTGCAAAGACATATAAATACATTTTCAGGATTAGAAAGCCACTTTTATATGGATGGAGCCCCTCTACCTCTGTCCATACAGGCAGAAACATGGCTTCTCAAAACTCCCTGGCCAGTCTTTCCCCCACATACTCCCAAAGCGTTGGCTCTCTCCAACACACACTGTACAGCGGCATACCTTTAACGGCAGCAACACACATCTACTGGGGCACACACAGACAGATAGGAGGCTCCTCTACGGACACCCAAATGCACAAGCTGAATAGTTTTTGCTGCACAAAAAGGTTTTACTTTGTGAGGTGCACAGAGGGGGCCATAAATGTTAAATAACAAGCATCTCAAATGTCCCATCCTTCTTGTTCACATGGAAGGTTGCATTTTTTCTCTTACCTGGGTTTTTTCTCACTTCATGAGGAGTGAATGTCCACACATACATCCTCTCAGGTGAGACCTCATAGTTGGACTTCCACTTGCTAAACCTAATTTTGTCTGCATTAGCTGTGGACCTTAGGGAAAGCCCTGCCCCTCTGGTGCCTCAGTTCTTCACGGTAGAACACAGAGAATTAACTATGTTTCATGCCAACCTGGTAGTTACGTTGTGAGGATAAAGGAGATAACAAATGAGATAACGTCTGTGATGTGCAGAAAGCACCTCAGAAGAAAGGCACTGGATAAATATAAGGTGTAAATACCACACCTGATTAGTGTGTATGCCTCTGCCCAGATTTCCACCCACACATTCGGCTATTCTCCACCCTTGAACACAAACACCCTTCCTGCCTGTAAACGCTGTCTCTCATACCTATTTTCAAATGAGTATATACATATATATACATATACACATATGTGTATATATGTACATATATGTGTGTATATATATGTACATGTGTATACATATACATACACATTTCAACATATATATACACACTTCAGCACCTGTATTTTCCCCAGCATGCCTACAGAAAATTGTTTTTGAACTTGGAACAACTTCAGGTTATAAACACTCTCTAGGCCCTACCCACAGACTCTTCTCAAGGGTCTCTGGTGCTGGAAGAATTGCCAAGCACACAACTCATCTATCTGGGGCTGGACTCCTTGGTTCCCATGATTGCAATTAGGTGGTGCTTCCAGCAGAGCAGGAAACCCTTTATCTGGCACAGCTCTTGCCAAGAGCTCTCCAGAGCTCAGTGCCTCCACGCTAGTTTGTCAGCACTTAAGACCCAAGAGCAGGGCTGATGTGAATGGACCCAAGGCAGGAAGGTGTGAATGGGAGAGAAGGGATCCAGGAAATACAGATGCTCAGATCCCTAAGCACTCTGTTTCTGGGGAACTGAGGGCTCTGAAGCTAGCAGGTCCTAAGCACTTTTCTAGGCCTGACACACTCCTGGGCCAGGAGAACATTCATTTGCTCCACTGTTCACTCCTTTCCACTTGGAGCAGGAAGGACAAAGATCCTCTGGCCTATGGTGTTTTGATGCCTGTTGCTACTGAGCTGTATGCTATGAAAGCTGGAGTTCAGCATGTTAGACGGGGTGTGTGTGTGTGTGTGTGTGTGCCCGCGCTCGCAAGCACGCAGGGGTGGGGAGGGAGTCAGGGCCTGGCTGCCTTTGGTGGGTGAGAGAAAGAAGTGAATGTAGCCTGTGTGTAGGTGTGGGACTGTGTGTGTTAATTTGGCTGAATGGCAAGTCCAGGACTGATCCTGGTTGGCCCACAACTCCAGGGGGCCAATTTCCATGTTCATCAACACCCTCTCTATCCACCTCAGCCCCAGTGACATATACCTTCAGTGAGACATTCCAAACCTCTAACTGCATCAGTGTCCCTGCCACCCTGTGAGTGCAGACACAGCCCATCTCCAAAGTTCCAGACAGAAAGTGTAGTGGCCTGACCCCAGCTGTCAGGCCCTCTGTCTGGGGCCTGCGTCCCTCCGGGATCACGCACATTCCCCTTTTCCTTATCTCAGACATCAGTGTCACCCAACACTTAATGTCCATCAAGATCAGATTTAGGATGGGAGCAGATAAAACCAACCTGCCAGAGACGGAGACAAAGACAGAAGGACAGACGCAGCATCCCTTTTTCCAGGCTGGGACCAAAGCAGCAGCACCCACCCTCGCAGAAGTGGAGACCCTGACAGTTACATGCGGAGACAAAGACACCTAGACAGACCCTGACACAGACAAAGACCGACGGACGCACCCGCACGCCGCGGGGAGCGCAGTTTCCCCCGGGAATGCCCGTGCAGCCGCGGCAGGAGCGAGGAAGACCCCGCGTCTACCGCACCTTACCTGGCCCCCTGCTCCTCGGACTGACTTGAGAATTTTTTTTCAGTGTGTTTTACAATGTGCTCCCGGCTGTCTTCCCAGAGCCGCCGGCCCGGCGGGTGCCGCGGCGCCGTCGCAGCCCGCGGCTCGGGCTCACCGGACCCGGCGGCCAGAGAAACTTTCCGCCTCCCCGCGCGCCCGCCGCCTGCCAGCTCCCCGCGCGCCAGCCTCCGCGCCGGGTCCCGGAGCCAAGGGCGGGGCGGGGCGGAGCGGGGCGGGGCGGGGCGGGGCGGGGCCTCCGCCGGCGCCGCTCATTGGCTGAGGCGCGGCCCGCAGCCTCTCACTTGCCGCTCGGCTGCCTTTGTTCCCGGCTGACAGCTGGGGCTGCTCCGAACCTCTCGGCTCCTCCGTGTCCGCCGCCCTCTATCTCTCCGCTCTCACTTCCCTCAGACCCCGCGGAGCGGCCCTGTCAGAGTCTTTCTCTCCACCCGCCGGCCCTTCCCGTTCTCCCGCTTTTCCTGTTTTGTTCTTGTCCCTTCCTTTTTTCCTTTTATTAGCGCGCTCTCCGTTCTTATTCCTCGCGTTTCCTGGATCCGTTCCTTCGCTTTCGCCTTCCCACCCCCCGCCCCGTATTCCTTGCTTGCTTTTCACCGCTTCTTCTTACTCACCAGTTTCCTTTCCCCAGCCCTGTCTTTGCAACCCCAAAGTCCAGCGAAAAGGCTGGATTTCTAGGTTCAAAGACGGGACGAGCCGCTGAGTGACCAAGCTGGGATTACAGACCGGAGCCCAGAAGACCCACTCCCACTCCCGAGACATTTCAAAGGCAAACTTTTTCAGCTCTCTCCCGGGGACTAGGTTTCGGGTGAAAACTGGGGCCTGTTCCAAGTTTATAGCTATAAATCTCACTCAGGACCTTTTTAACATTATCATTTTCTCTACCACTCTCCCTTCAGACTTCTAGCAGTTGGGCTAGGAAGGAAACCAAACTCACAAGCTTTTTGGTAGGACAAAAGTCCAGTTAATTGGGGTACCCGGTGTGGCCCGAGACGCTGGTCCTGAGGGTTCACCCAGGCTAATCTGCTAAAACCAGGCATGGCTCTACTCAGGGAATGTCATCCTCAGCCAAAAGAGGTATGTCTGTGTGGAGGACAGAAGACTGAGGTGGTTGGTCTCTGACTGTTAAGTGTTGTGGGGGAAGATAGCTCAAAGAGAAGCAACACCATTTTGTTTCAGTCACCCGGCTGCTCAGAACCTCCTAAGAGATCCTTACTACTTCAGATCTTGATCCTGAACATCCCAACTCTCAATTCCAGGCTTCCTGGAAGGAAACACAACATAGTTTAAGAGCACAGACAGCTTCTGCTAATTATCATCTGTGTGACCCTGAGCCAGTGCCTTAAACATCTTATATCCCAGGGCTTTTTTGTTTGTTTGTTGTGTTTTTTTTCCCCTTCATGAAATGGGGGTAACAATTCCTGGAATGTAAACCTGAGGGCAGGGACTTGTTCTTTTTTGTTCATAGCTGAGGGGCTGGGTCTGTTCTGTTCACAGAATGTACCCTCAACACCTAGAGCTTGGCTGGTATATCATAGTCATGTTATAATTACTTGTTAAATGAACCAATCCCTAGTTTATAGGTTTGCTGGAGGGACTAAATAAGAATCCTTGGCATGTGGTATGTACATACACATGGTAGCTATTACAGGTAACATTGCAAATTCTCTGTATCAACTCCAAAGTGTATTTAGCCTTCTCAGAACATCACCTCTTCTCTTCCATCTTTGCACATACTTGTCCCTGTTTGAAAGACCTTTCTTTACCTGTCAACATTTGAGACCTAAAATGCAATCCTTATTCATACCATCTTTGATCACCTCAGTCAAAATTACAGGTCCTTTTTCTAAAGCTCCAGGTCTCTTGTCCCATTCATTGGCACAGCATATGTACACTTGCTTGCATGGTGGCTGTGACTGCAGGTCTGTCTTCCCCTAGACTATGAGCTATCTAGAGTCAGGAACTGGACTCTACATTTCCAGAGACAGATATGGTGCTTCAACAAATGGGAGTTTCTCAAAAACATTTGCTGAATAGATTAATATAAATCAAACATCTCATCATTAAAAAAGGGTGGGGGTAGAATCTTGGAAGGTAGAATAAGGTATCAGGCAGGCTTCAGATTTCAGTCAAGCTCATTTTTGTGTTCTTAAATGTGGAATTCCATGAAAGGGGAAAGATAATAATCCCGGAAGCCTGTTCCTCATTTCGGCCCTACTACTTACTATTTAAATATTCTTGGATAACCCATGTTCCTGGCTAGGACAGTTTCTTTATCTGCAAAGTGGGTAGTTTAGGTAAGACTCTTTAAGGGTACTCCAGCACTGATGTATTGTGGTTCTCGGTCAGAGACATTCTTGGTGGAAGATAAGGCATGGCATGTAGCTCTCTTATAATGACGGAGTTAGACAAAGGGTGTGGGTAGTGTGTTGGTGTGTATGTGAGGGGTGGAACCAGGATACAGTATGAAACAATAGAAGCACCCTGTGCAAGGGATTCTTCAGAGGTAAAGTAGGGTGCATTGAAAGGGGGGGTAGAAGTAAGGAAGGAGAGTAAGGAGAGGAGAGCTGCCATGGTATAGCATGTGTGTGTGTGTGTGTGTGTGTTCATGAAAGCCTCAGGAATGTGGTCTCCAGAAGTAGAAAGCCATAATTAGCTCCCTGATTCAGCTATTGGGTATGGTAATGCAATGACTGGGTGTGTCTGCTCCTAACACCCCTGGTGGGATTCTCAATGTGGCACCTCTTCTTTCCTTTGTTTAGTGAAGGAGTACTGCCCCAACTGGGCCCTGGTTGTCCCATCCAAACCTCTGCTTCCTTCAGGCTCTCCCTTGCCTGAGCTGAGTCTGGAAAGCTGGGTCACAAAACATATTTTTGTAAACAATTCCCTACCTCCCTCATCTGTTCACCACCTAAGATTCAGTCAGTTTACCATTCTGGCTTATGATTTTGTCCTTCATTTCTAGAGCCTTAGATTGGTCACATAGGAGCAGGCCTGTGGACCAATTAACCCAACATTTTCTCACATTTTCTCTGGATTAGAAATGCCTCTGCCTCTCTCAGTGTGCTTTCACTTATTAAAATTTAAATAACTGCCCATCTTCTTGTTTGTGTGCTCAACTTTTCTAAAAGTTTCTCGTTCAAAGACCGCATCTTTCTTGTCCAATACTGAATTCCCAGGACATTGTTGGTACACAGAAAGCACTCATACAATATTTGAAGGAATTCTATGGAAGGGAGAAAAACAATGTTTTAGAGAGAGGCATGGACTCAAATACAGAAGATTCACATCTATTTCCACTTCTTCAAATTTGTGGTCTTGTCACACCTTTTCTGAGACTCCATTTGCTCATTGGTAAAATGGGCCTATTAACATTAGCCTTACCTATTTTGTGACAATGATGCAAAGATGAGGAGAAACAGTCAGAATGAATCTGATAAGAAAGGTTAAAAAATGTCAAATAATTATTAAACATTATTTCAAGTCTTAAAAAAAAACCCAGATACCTGTGTTAGAGAATAAGAAAACCTAACTATAGTAGCATGCCTGGCTGTCTCCGTTGATGGAATATGCAACTCTTATCTCAGGGTTGTGAGTTCAAGCCCCATGTTGGGTGTGGAGATTACTTTAAAAAGTAAAAGTCTTTTTCTTTTTAAGATTTTACTTATTTATTTGACTGAGAGAGCGAGAGAGCGCAAGCAGGAGGAACAGTAGAGAGAGAGGGAGAAGCAGGCTCTCTGCCAAGCAGGGAGCCCAATTCAGGGCTCGGTCCCAGGACCCTGGGATCATTACCTGAGCCTAAGGCAGATGCTTAACTATCTGAGCCCCCCAGGTGCTTCTAAAAAAATAAAAATCTTTTAAAAAATTCAAAAAGCTAACTATATTAAACTGAGGCTGCAAAAATAGATGAGAAAATATAGTGATATGTCACCGAGCCACTACTCCATTTATCTCCAAGCTACCCCAGGAAAGTATAGGAAGGCTGATTTTCTTGATGGACAGCCTAATGCCTCTTAACCTTAAAGGAAGTACCACCAGTGTCCTGTCTCCCTCCAGAATAAGCAGAAACAAAAACAAACAAACAAAATTTCCCTGGAGTTTCCCTGGGTGTGAAGTTTTTACAACTAGAGTTTACATTCCTTACCCTTACATCCCTGGGCACCTTGCCTCTCTTATCCCTGAACTTCGGTAAACTCTTATTTGTGTTGGGAGGAACATCTCTTCCTTGACTTCTCTGGGGCTTATGAAGACAAATAGGATAAAATGCAAATAATGTTTTTTCTTTCCTAGAAAGTACCTAATAACTCCAAGGAACAGTTAATTATTATCATTGGTGGGATTATCTTTTGGAACTTCATTTTGAGTACTTAATCTATATTCAGGAAACCCGGGAAGTTGTAGAAGGAATAAAACACCTTTAGGAGCTCTAGGGAGAACTTGCTGACATCAGAATTCCTATCCAGTGATGACTCATTCACACAAACATGCTCAAGTTGATGTTAAGAAGTATGTCCACTCCACTCTTTCACTGAAAGGAAAACTGAGTCAAAGAGCAAGTTGAGAAATTTTCCCAGCTTTACTGGAGCTGAGACCCTAGGGTTTCGAAGCATGTGTCCTGTAACTTTCTCAGAAACCTTATAACTGATACAGTGCCTGGCTGCGGTTTAGTTTGGTTAGTGTAGACCAGAGGAAGGCAGCCTTCCTCTGAGCAGAGAGCAGCAAACCAGCTACCTTGGCAATGCAAAACCAGGCTCAAATGGAACTAATTAGCTTCTAGTGTGAATAGGCTTTTTTCAGCCATCAGCTGACAAGGTTCATGTGACAACCATTTAGCAAACCATTCATTGCAAGTGCAGGGCTGCACTAGATTACAGAGAAATAAGGAGGAAGTATTACGATTTGACATGTCCTGCACCACCCCAAATACCATTTCAGTAGGATAAATAGGCTATTCTAATTCAAGATCCTAGCTGTGAAAGGGCCTGGCCTATCACCTTTTCTGTAATCTATCTCTTCTGTTGTTTTAACTAGTTTGTCTGAAACTGAAACTGTGAATCAGGAGAATGTTTCTACTTATAAGTAAAAAAAAGCATAAACTAAACCGGTAAATAACAGGCAACAAAAATCTCATCAATTAATATATTAAGAGATCAGCTTCCAGGTTAGTTCATTCCATGGCCTCACAATGTCATCATAGATCAGATCGTTGCATCTCTCTGTTCTGCCATTCTTGAACTATGGGCTTTGCCCTCATGGTGGTTGTTTCATGACTTTGGTTGGATCTGCCAGCCTAGTTATCACACCCAGAACCAGTAATGGGTTAAGGAATAAAGGACCTTTGTTCCTGCATCTCTTTCTTAAGATCAAGGAAACCTTTCCTGGAAGGCTCTCAGTTGACACTAGACAGGATTAGAGACATCATCTAACAATCATTGACAAACTCAAGGAGACTAGTATTATTGTCTTTGGCCAGTTGGCTGGGGTGGAATAGATACTGGGACATACCCATGCATTTTACCTTTGTTTTCAAGGGGGAAGAGGGAAGCCATGGAGAAAAACAGCCATTGCTTGCCTATTATGTACCTCATCTGGACATTTTATCTATAGTATCTTATTTAATAATCATAGAAATCATTATCTGTTTTTGAAGAAATTGCAGCTCAAAGTGGCTAAATAATGTACTCCAAATCCCATCACTAGTAAGTGGAGGAAAAAGGACTGGAATGCAGTTTCATCCAAAGCCTTTGCTCTCTCTACTCTTCCAGGCTATCTCACTAGAGTTGACTCTTAGCTCTACCCAAGCTAGAGACTCCCAAAATGAATTGAAAACTTCCAGGAACCACTGAAAGCAGAAGAGATAATGTCTCCAACATCTCCATAGTGTTGCCCCCTTCCCTACCTACTCACTTTAATTTCACCCTTTAATCCAGCATGTTTGTCTCAGTTCTATACTACCTCCTCATCTTCATCAAGGCCACATTCACCTCTCAGCCCTTGCTCTCATTCAAACCATAATAGAGGTCTTCCAAGGCCCTCCCCAAGTCCTGACCTACCCTCCTAGATCGCCATCTCCACTTCACTGAAGTCTTATCAAATAGCACATCCATGTCCGCTATTCTTTCATTCATTGTGCACTTTGTAGTTTGTGTTCCATTATTTCACGTGAATGTGTCTCACTTTCCTAGTAGGTGTTTAAGTGCTCAACCCAATGCTTGGCCCATGATAGGTACTCAACAAATACTTAATGATTAAATGATGACAGAGACTGCCTCTTATTTTTCTATATCCCCAATAACATTCAGCCTGCTGCTGAGCTCATGGGTGGTAACTAATAGACTAATTGGCTTTAGGCTAATTTCTCCCCAGGGCTGAGCAATGGCATGCAGATGAAGAAGTTGACATGACCCTTGTCAGTTCTGAGGGGTCCATTTGCCAAATGGACCCTGTCAAGCTCACATTTACTTGTAGCCCTGAACTCATTTAAAGAAATAGAACATATGAGACCATGAATTCTGGGAAATCATTTAGTTCCCCTATGAGGAATGCTGGCATGATCATTTCCTTCCCCCCCAGGGGGAAGAAAAAAATATCAGAGCGCCTTGAGACCCTCAGTGCTGAAATTTAACTTACACATTTACTCAGTCATTTCTCAGGAAGCTTCTGGTGTGGGGGTGATCCTAGAAAGACAGGCCAATACTGTACCCTAACAGTAGAATCAGAGACTGGTCTTCTGGGATGAGGGGTTACCTTGGGCTTGGGCTCCCACTGGCCTGCCTGGATTTCTATTTGAATCCTCCAGGTCACTGCACTTCTCAACAGGCATTGCCATTCTCCCCTTAAGTCTTCTGGTGTTAACCCCACTCCCTGTACTTTGGCTAGGTGTTGAGTACATGTTTTGCTTTAATCCCCATACTGACCATAGTTATCATGAAAAGACTTCAATCTCATTGCCTGCAAAAATAGAGGAGCTAGAGAAAGGGACAGAGGAATGGAGGTGGTGGGTGGCTGTCACAGTTATTCTCTGAGGTTTTTTCCATCCTGTGGCTCTTTTTAGCTAAGTTTGCTAGAAACAAGAAAGAAGGTCTGTTGCCCCTGTCAGGTAAGCATTCCATCCAGAAGAGGTTCTTGGTAAACTTTGAAGATTTTTGCTTTCATGAAACAATCAAGACAAAATGTCAAATAACATCAGTTTTCTGGATGTTTCCTAGTACTAGTGCCTACCTCACAGTGCTTAGCACAGCACCTGTCACACAGGAAACCCCTTTAGTTATGATTTTCTTTGCCACCTACTCTCCCCAAGTCAGAAACTCAGCTGGGTCGTTTCTTACTTTTATCCTCTGTTTCTGGCACTTTTGAATGTTATTGACAATATAATTCTACAGGGAAGGGCACATACACACAAATATAGAGTAGATTAAAATATGTTTACTAAAATTATTGGGGATACATGAATGCTGTAAATGGAGCATGGGCACTGACAGCTTTATATCGCTTCCTTCCCAGCTCCACTTTTCACTCCCTTTCCAAAAATCTTTGAATTTTTTCAAAGAATATAATCTAATGAATGAGGCAAGAGTGAATTTTCTGGCACTATCAGTGGGTAGAGGAGGCACCTAGGAGGGCAATAGCATTTCATCCTGTCTTTGAGATTCCAAGGTTAGGTTCCCTGCCGAGAACAAAAGAGCTCCAAGTTAAGGGGGAGGCAACCAGGGGACCCTGTCCAAGATGGCAGCTTGAGAGGAAGTAGCCTGCTGCCTGTTCTGGAACCTCTCAAAGCAGTGTTTAGAATGTTCTCTCTCATTAATCCTATTTAAAGCTGAGAGGGGAGGCGGGGAGTCCTGTTTCAACTTGCAGTGGTAAGGTTCCCTGTTACCACTGCTGCAGGGCTAAGCCCAGGGCTGGGAGGGGGAAGGGCCACTCTGGCTGGCTCACAGCTTCTTAGAAGAACTTCTCAGACTCCCCCACCCTCAGACCTGATTTTACTGTCCTGTCCCTGGCCTGTGTTGAGGAAGAGGATGCTTGGGGAGAAGGCAGGAGGTGTGGGCTGGCAGGCTGACTGTTCTGGTAGTGAGAGAGTGTTGGGAGGAAGGTGAGGAACTCTCCACTGAGGTGTAGGTGAGGCAGGGAGAAACAAAAAAGAAGGGGCCCTTGTGCAAGAGTGTATTCTGGGAAAGTGCCTCTCCCTCTGGGCATGGGGAGTTCTCTAACTGGTTTAAAAACACATTCTGTCTTTGGGGTTCTCATAAAAAAACCAGATCTAGGGAAAAGAGGTCTCCATGGCCTTCAAGAGGGAATGTGTGAGTGAATGTACCATTAATAATGTAGGCTCAGCCTTTTACAGAGAAAGGATAGTGGACAGTGCTTCCTTCTATAGTATTATTTCTGGGAGATCCTAAGAAAATTCTTTTCCTAAATATACTCCTGTAAGTAAGTGAGAGTCAGTACTTGAGATTCACCTACAGGCAAGACAAAATCTTCTAATGTTATCTGAAGGTCAGAGTTCATGGCTAGCTCTGATGCTTATTAGCTATGACCATGGATGTCATTTAACCTCAGCTGATTACCTATAAAGTGCACAGAGCAACTCTTCATACACATGTGTCATATATATCTCACTGGGTTGTCACAAAGACCAAATCAGGTGACAATATAAAAGTTCTTTTAAAACTCAAGTCACTGTAGACACAAGGCGGATGCATCCCTTTCACTCCAGGTCTGCCCCACTGATGCAGGCTTTAAGCCCTTACTATATACTTGTTCCCCAATATTCTAATAAGCTTTCAGGGCCAAACACTGAAATCTCACAAGGACAAGCTTTCTTTCCTTGTTATTTCCTCTTGTCCTGAAGATCCTTTCTTAGCCTGGGCCTCTTTTAGGTTGTCTAGAAATGTGCCATGATAAATGTCGAAGCCTTTCCTAGCCAGACTGGGCAGGGGTTGAAAGATCTGTATGCTGGAGCTCCTGGATGGCTCAGTTGGTTAAGCCTCTGGCTTCAGCTCCTGGTGTCAAGGTCCTGGGATTGAGGCCTGGCATCTGGCTCTCTGCTTGGCAGGGAGCCTGCTTCTTCCTCTCCTCCTTGCTCATGCTCCCTCTCACTATCTCTGTCTCTCTCAAGTAAATAAATATAATCTTTTTAAAAAAAGAGAAATATCTGCATGCCATATCATAAGAGTGAATTGGGAGTAGAACCAACCCATGGGAAAGGCAGAATCATCAAATATCTTACAGTGGCTAAAGGCTTAGTATTAAGAGTAATTCGCCAATATGAAGCCAAATTATTAAGCTCAAGTCCAGCATCAGCCTCCTGACTTTATAAAAGCACTTAACTGTTATGTACCTTCATTTTCCTCTCAGTAAAATGGGGCTAACAAAATGTGTCTTGTGCTTCCTTCAGTCTGCAAAAAGGTGATGGAGGATAGTGAAGAAAAGGCTGCAAATGTGAGGTAATTTAGACTTCTGGGGTTGTCAGGCATCCTTGATAAACGCCCCTTTGGCAGTGCTCCTGCTATGCTGAGGCACAGCCAACTTCACTAGATTTGCATTAAACTCCCACAATGCCAGGCACCATCATTATTGCCTTGAAAGCAGTAAAGCAGTAGGGTAAAATATGCTATTTTAGGACTTAAAACTGAAAAGTAGAAGAAAAAAAAATCAATGTGAGCATAAAGAGATAATTTAACAGAATTGTACTCAGGAGGAAAGGGAAGACATTATATATTAACTTCTAGTCAAGTGGAACTTGACATTTACGTAGCAAGCGAAATCACCACAACCAAAAAACAAGTTAACAGTCTTATTATCCCCAGGCAGGGAAAGAGAAAGGGAGGTGAAAACTATCTCTAAGATGTCTAGGGGGATTTGAGGAAAAACAGTCTCACTTTAGTTTGACAGAATTTTGGCCTGGACATCAGAAGACATGGTGCTGCAGGATTTTCTTTTCTTCCTCCAGAGCAGAGACTTAATCTATTTGTAGAGCACTTTATACTTTTGAAGTGCAAACATTATCTCATTTGATCTTGGCCAATCCTTTAATGTATGAAGAGCAGGTGTTATTATCCCCACTTAACAGATGAGAAGACAGAGGCTTGGTAAGATTAAGTTGCATATTTAACAAACCACAGAATAAAACAGAAGCCACTTCTTTCTTTGGTTCACATTCTTGATCCAAACTGAAAAAATCACCCTGTAATTAGAATTTCTTAGAGTTTGATAGGGGTAAAAATTATCCTGTACAACATTTCACCCAGCGCAAGAATCCTAACTATGATACACAAAGCAGGAAGTTAGCCAATTCTGTTTGTTGATTATTTTAACAAAGAACTCACAAACCATTCTATTTCTGATTATTCTATTTTTGACATCTGTATGTGTTGGGGAACTTGGTGAAATTAAAATAAAAATCTCTCTCCTAGTAATATTTACCTATCATTTAATGGTTCATTAAATGTTGCAGCTTAATAATGATGAAATGAGGGGCACCTGGGTGGCTCAGTTGATTGAGCATCTGACTTCGGATTTCAGCTCAGGTCATGATCTCAGGGGTGATCGAGCCCCATGTAAGGCTCTACATGGAGTGCAGAGTCTGCTTGAAATTCTCTGTCTCCCTCATCCTCTGACCTTTCCCCTGCTCATGCTCTCTATCTAATAAATCAAATAAATAAATAAATAAATAAATAAATAAATAAATAAATAGATAAATAAAATATTTTTAGAAAGGAAGAACTGATGAAATGATGGCTCCAGTCTAAGTAATAATTCTCTCATGAGTTGGGGTGTGAGTTCTGGCTCTGACTGCCAGTCTGGTATTTTTATCCCCAACACCATGTTAATTCTGCACACCTGAGAACTTAATAAGCCTATTCCCTCTTCCACATGAAAATCTTGCAAATTTGAAAACCACAATCTAGTGTAAGAAGTCCAAAATCTAATGGATAGGAGTTTCCTCTTCTCCAAATTTAATGTACCCATTTTACTTTACCATTAATCATGCAATGTGATTTTCTTATTTATTCAACAAACATTTCAAGATATTCCAAGTATTTCCTTTTTTAAAAAAAATATTTATTCTTTGCGGGAGAGAGAGTTGGGGTGAGGGGTTGGGGAGAGAATCTCAAGCAGACTCCCAGCTGAACACAGAGCCCCATCCAGGGCTAGATCTCATGACCCATGAGATCATGAAATGAACTGAAACCAAGAATCAGACACTTATCAGGCTGAGCTGCCCAGGTTCCCTTCAAGTATTTCAACCATAGTCATCCCTGTGCTACGTACTAGGAACAGAGCATGGAGCAAGACAAATGTGTTCTTTTCTTCTAAAACCTGCAGTCTGGTGGGGACTATGGTCATTGAACAAACAAAATAAGGTGTAGCAAGGTGCTGTAGGAAGTACATGGATGTCTAGGAATATGCTAGGGAGGACACCTAATCTGTGCTGCTGCTAGCCATCTGTGTTGCTGTGTGCCCATAGGCTTTCTAGTGAGGATCTCTATAAAGTGTGGGGCAGTGGAGAATCCACATTAACCCAAGAATTTGCCCAAGGCAGAGTGCAGCTATTCTCTCTCTCTCTATCAACACACTAAACATCTGTTAAAGCAAGGTAAGATGGAGTTTGCTTTTTACCAGATGCACTGTACTGAGGTCCCCTCAAGTCTATATGATCTATTGTCCAGTCAGACCTGATTAATTTTTTTTAATTGAAAAAAACTTCATTGAAAATGAAGTTACTCACAATTTACTTGTATTAGATTTCATTATCTTGGTTTTGGTCCAGGATCCTAATCTGTAATAATTTCTTTTTATCTCCATTTCTATTAACAAAGATATGTTTGCAAGAACTAGAAACTTGTTCAGGTTATCCTAGTTTATAAGAGTTTATTGTAAGGATAAGAATAGCTTCTGCAGATCCCACAAAGGGCTTTCAGAGGAGGGAAGAGGAGATGACCAGAGCAGCAGCAAAATGAGAACAACCCTGGGGACCCATCTGCCACATAAGTATTCTCACTTCTCTACCTCTTCTTCCTATTCTACTCTCTATTCTTTTCCTCCTATGTCTCCCTGTGGTTTGTTCTTTTTTTTTTTTCTTGACTTCTTTTTATTCTTGACTTCTTCCAGTTGCCTTTTCTCTGTGTCTTTCCACTTCTACACTATTTGTCAACTGCATTTGCTGCTTTTCAACTCCTAAAAGATCTGATTAAGTCAGCCATCCCTCTCAAGAATCAAGTGTCTGTATGGTGCTGGCTATTTGGATCAGGTTCCATCCTTAATCTAATCATCTATGGGCAGGATGTGGCATTGCATGGGAACAAGCATAAGAATCTCTTGGAAGAGAGATGTAGATATGCAGGCCCCAGAACACATTCTCTTGAAGGCACTAATAGTGTCTGAGTGCTTCTTAATTTTCTCCTTACCTATATAGGGATTTAGTTCGCTAAAATACTTGTTTTCTATTTTCTGAGTTTTATCCTTTCATGTCTCAGTTTCAGACCTGGTACTTCCCTTACAAAACGAGTAGTTTCACCTTTCCACTTTACATGTGTGCTGAAAGCAAGAATCATGATCCCAACCACTTGTCACTTGAACCAAAAGAGATTTACTACTTTTAATCTAAATGATGCCTGTTATAACAGGAATGTCTTACGCATTAACAAAGATACAGTCCAAACTTAAAGGAGAGTTGGCAGGTGTTCAGTTTCTCTTCTTGTCATTCTATCCAACCTTTGAAGCCCAACTGGAAAGGAAGACTCAGAGTCTGGCTCTCTGAAGAGGTAGGGACATGTACAGCTGTGGTCCCTGTGGTTAGCCATTGCAGCACTCTTGGTTTGGGAAAGCTTTATAGTTTCTTCAAAACTCGAAGACTGCCATTAAAAATGGTACTTGGCCAAGTTTCATTGGCTGTGTACTTCAAAAGTGGAATACAATTACCCCTCTGGTTGCTAGTAAGCAAAGAGTGAAGGTGAAATCAACTAGTGGCTGGGCTTCATAAAATCAGAACTTGGTTATATTCATTACAATATATGTTAAGATCAATATGTCAAGAGAAGTCCTTTAAGTATGAAACTAAAGTCTTGAAAGATAGATGTTTCTGGGGGGTATCAATATACTCCTATTGTTCTTCCTACCATCTTCAACATGTGGGGATTTCTTAGGAATGCAAATTCCCAGGCTGGTGTCACCTACTAAAGAAGATCCCACCTACTAAATCTGAAACTCTGGTGTGGAGGCTACCAATCTATGTTTTAACAGGTGGTTTTAAAACATGTTCACTCTGAGAATCACTGCTTTTAGTCTGAGAACCAGGGTCACTTTTATTTTTACAAATATTGCTAATCAGGGTAAAAGTCAAATAGATGTACATTCTAGATGTTTACATGGCAAATGACAAAACCATGTATGTATGTGTATATATGTGTGGTATGTATATATATATATACATATGTTAATATATTACATATATAATTCTTACATATATTTCATATACAGTTGACCTTTGAACAACATGGGGGTTAGTGGTGCTAACCCGTGTGCAGGTGAAAATCCATGTGAAACTTTGACTCCCCAGAACTTAACTACTAATAGACAGCTGTTGACCTGAAGCCCAACTGATAACATAAATGGTTGAATAACACATAGTTTATATGTTATATGTATTTATTATATACTGTATTCTTACAATAATACTTAAAATACTTAAATTTTTTACAATATTTCTATGCTATATGGTTTGTCTGCAAGTTTTGTTGCAAATCCCCCCAAATTTTTCCACTTTGCTTACTGAAAAAAAAATCACATGTAAGTGGACTCAAACTGTTCAAACCAATTTTTTTCAAGGACAACTGTAAACCTAATATATATTTTCACTATTATGAATAATTTAAAATATATTTTATATTTTAAAAACCTAATATAAATATATCATCCTTTATAATATTTATAAAATTATATTTTATAGATACTATATCATACATACACATATATAAGCATATGGGAAATAAGCCTTGTAAACTACTATACAATTTGATGATAATGTTCTTTTGGGGGTTTGAATCGCACCATTCTTTTCTATTTTGCATAACACCCAACTGTTGATAGGACAAAGAAAAAGTAGGTAGGGATGAAAACGTGATATACCATCTTTATTACTAACAGAGACCAGATTGGAGAATGTGGATTGAGTCGGTGGACAAATGTATTTCTTAATATACAAAGAAACCCTTCTGTGGGAAGATAGAGAGAAGTCAAGAATGCCACACTTCACATTAAAAGAAATACCAAGAATGGGGATGAAGTATTTCTCCCAAACAACTCTAGATGTTTAACCCACAGGGTTTAGCCATTAAGCTGAGTCAACAAATGAACATGGCCTTCCTCTTCAAGATTGGAGACCAGCGCTAAATCAAGGCAGTTGTGTTGTCCCCTGAACACCCACTTCTCAGGGACCAGCTATGGCTTCTTTGAGTATCTTCCTGGGACCTCTGCAGGTTAGTTTAGTTTATCCTTGAACTCTGAAATTGGTCAGAACAGTCCCCTAGTTAAATAAATCCAAGATTATTTTGTACTCATGGTTGAAAATTGATGTGCTGTCCCATCCCAAATATATCTAATCACATTTTCCAACATAGTATACCAGAGGTTTTATAATGAAATTAAATGACCCACTAAGATTTTTCAATTATACACTCTATAAAGACAATTCAATAATAAAACATCAGTTATTTAGGAATGTCCCAGATTTGAATATAAATGTCACTTACTATCAAATTCCCAAGGGGAATATAAAGCTCAAAGACTAAATTTCCTTGCCAAGTCAAAGTTCAAAGAAACTAATCTCCATAATCAAATTTGCTTGCTTTTATGAGTTAAAGTTCAAGGAAATTAAAGTCTACAACTCATCCTCTGCATTTTCTTACTGCTTAGACTCAGCCAGAGAACTTCCTGATGGTTGGGTTGAACTGGAATCCCTTCAGCAGCTGCACCCTCACTCTAATTCCTTCAGGCTCTTAGAGTTTTATTAATCCAATGCCAAGCCTCATATACCTCAGTTTTAAGGAGCTTGATTGGTTGATAGAACAATTAGTTATTACAGTATAGACTTTCTGTTTCCCCAAAGCCCAGGCAAACATTCTCTCCTTGATCAATCTCTGTTCTGACTCCTCTGAACTCTTTTTCAACTAGGCTTGGTCCTTGCACATTTTCTTAAGAGTTCAGTTTTATCAAGAATTCTGCTAAATCAGCTAATCCAGAATCCCCCATCCTTGATATCTGATCACTCCTGATATCTACTCAGGTTCTTCATACCGTATCACCCCCCAAGTAATATCTGATCATCCTGGCCATCTTCAACAAGAATCCTTTTTGATGATTTATCAAAATATCCCCTTACTTCTGGCGTTTCCTGTTAGTAACTTTCCATCCGCCAGTCTCTACCCTGCTCCTTGGCTATTAATCTCCACTTTTTCTTTTTGTATTTAGAATTGAGCCCAATCTCTCTCCCTTATGACAAAACCCCATTGTGGTAATCCCCATAAGTATTATAATAGGCCCCCTTAATAAAGTCTTCCCTATCATTGTTTGACAAGTGTCAGAATAATTTATTTTTCCTGTAATACCCTGGCCCCATCAAAAGACTTTCAATATGTCATTTTGGTCTGAAAATTCAACTTTCTGCCCTATGCACCAAATGATGAGGTCCCTCAGTGGATTCAATCAAGGTACCTCTTTTTTTCCACCTCACCTCTGATGTAGATAAGGGCAAAGATATAAAACATGACTTACATCTGTGGGCAAATGAGTTTTCTAATTTCCTGAATTATACACACATATCCAACAAGTAATAGAAAATGTCAATCTGAGTGAGGACTCCCCTCCTTTTCTCCAGACATAAGACCTAGCACAGAGTAGAAGAGAATGGCAATTCCCCATAGGCAGAAGAAAAAGAGATGGGCACCTGGATGACTCAGTCAGCTAAGCGTCTGCCTTTGGCTCACTCAGGTCATGATCTGGGGACTCAAGCCCTGCCTAGGGCTCCCTGTTCAGTAGGATGTCTGCTTCTCCCTCTGTCCCTAACTCTGCTTGTGCTGTCTCTCTCTCTCTCTCTTTATATTGAATAAATAAATATTTTTTTTAAGAGGAAAAGGGAAGAAATGAGCTCAGCCAGGCATTCCTAGTTTACTATCTTTAATTCACTAACCCAATTAAATGGTACCTTTTCCCCTGGAAAGTAAGAAGTAAAGAGAAACCAGGAGTATCACATCTCCCTTTAGAAGAAGCATCTAACATGAGAAGGAGGCTCATTCAGTTAAGTGGCTCCCTTCAGCTCAGGTCATAATCTCAGGGTCCTGAGATGGAGTCCCACATCAGGCTCCCTGCTCAGCAGGGAGTCTGCTTCTCCCTCTCCCTCTGCCTGCTGCTCCCCCTGCTTGTACTCTCTCTCTCTCTCTCTCTCTCTCTCTCTGTGTCAAATAAGTAAATAAAATCTTAAAAAAAAATAAAGTGAGGAGGAATTGTCCACCATCCATGTAGGAGAAATTATATTATAAAGGATTATAAGAACGATGTTTAATAAATTGACTATGCAAACTAGTTCCTAAACAGGGATTCCATGTCTTCTTTTCCTTAGTTTTTGCTCTAGAGATATATTAAAAATGAACAAACCAATAAACCCTTTACATTGTTATGCTTGCTTTTTATTTTATTATTATTATTATTATCATCATGCTCTCCAACTCATTCTACCTCTAAACCTTCTGCCATCCTTACCATTGTTTAATTTCTCTTTGAAATAGTTAACTATCTGAATGTTTTCCCTTAAATCTAACATTAGAAATACCTATGGCTGCCTCAAGTCTCATAGAGTATCTTCTCCTTTTTAGTTATGCAACTTGCTTCTCCAACAATAGGATTAACTGGCAATTGATTTTCCACACGGATGCCAAGGCAGTAAGTGAGAGAAAGAATAGTGTTTTCCACAAATGTTACCAGGACAATTAAATATCAACATGCAAAAAAAAAAAAAGAATTTGGATCCCTGCTTTCTACAACACCAAGAAAAAAAAACTCAAAAGTGATGATAAATTTAAATATACAAAATGTAGTGATCCAAATGGGCACCTGCACGCCAATGTTTAGAGCAACAGTGTCCACAACAGCCAAACTATGGAAAGACCCCAGATGTCCATTGACAGATGAATGGAAAAGAAGATGTGATATATACATACAACAGAATATTACTCAGCCATAAAAAAATGAAATCTTTCCATTTGCAATAATGTGAATGGAGCTAGAGGGTATCATGTTAAGTGAAATAAGTCAATCAGAGAAAGAAAATTATCATATGGTTTCACTTCAATGTGGAATATAAGAAATAGCACATAGGCTCATAGGGGAAGGGAGGGAAAACCGAATGGAAAGAGATCAGAGGGGGAGACAAATTATAAGGGACCCTTAATCATGAGAGAAAAACTGAGGGTTGCTGGAGAGGAGGGGTTTGGGGAGATGGGGTAACTGGGTGATGGACATTAAGGAGAGCACATGATGAAATGGGCACTGGCTGTTATATACAGTTGATGAATCACTGAACTCTAACTCTAAAGATAATAATATAATGTATGTTAATTAGCTGAATTTAAATAAAAAATAAAATTTAAAAAATATAAATGTATAAGATAAAACCAAAAAACTCTTAGAAGAAAATAATAATTCTTAATCTTTCTGACCTTGGATTAGGCAATGATTCCTTAGATATGACACCAAATACTGTAAATGCCTAATTGACAAAATAAAAAATAGATTAATTTAAATTATTGTATTGCAAATGAAATTTTGAATATTTCATCAAGAAAGTGAAATGACAACCCACAGAATGGGAGAAAATGTTTCCAAATCATATACCTGAAAAGGGACATCAGATATCCAGAATACATAAAGAAGTCTGAAAATGGGTGAAGTATCTGAATAGACATTTCTCCAAGGAAGACATAGAAATGCTTCATAAACACATAAAAATTTACTCAATATAGTCATGAAGAAAACCTAACCAAAATACAGTGAGATACTATAGCTACTAGAATGGCTAGTCAAAAAGAGATCATGATATGTACTGGTGAAGATGTGGAGAAGTTGGAATCTCATAAATTGCTAGTAAAAAAGTAAAATGGTACTGCTCTTTTGGAATCCAGTCTGGAAGTTCCTCAAAAAGTTATACATAAAGTTATCATATAGCTCAGAAATTTCATCTTTAGTTATAAACCCAAGATAAATTAAAATTTATATGCACTCAAAAGCTTATACATGAATATTCATAGCCAAAAAGTGGAAACAATTCAACTGTCTTTCAACTGATAAATGGATAAATAAAATGTGCTATATTCATATTATAGCATGTTATTCACAATAAAAAGGGATGAAGTAGGGAATAGGCAAATCCATGGACACAGAAAGATTAGTGGTTGCCTCTGGCTGGGGGATAGGGTGTTAAAGGAAAATAGGGAGTGCCTACACATAGAGAACAGGGTTTCTTTTGGAAAGATGAAATGTTCTAAAATTGTTTGTGGTGACAGCATTACAACTCTGACCATGCTAAAAGCCACTGAATGGTACACTTTAACTGGGTGAATGGTGTGCTATACAGATTCTATCTCAATAAAGCTGTTAAGAAAACAAGGCAAAAGAATTTGTGTATTTCTTAAAGGCAGAGACCATTCTCATGATTCTTTCTGCAATATGTATGAGTATGAAAAGGAGTGGGCTTCATTGATTTTGCCCTGGGTTGAGCTTCCACCTAACAAGACTTGATGTCATTGAAATCAATGAATATTTTAATTTTCTTAACGATATTTCTGAGGCCTGCATCAAGCAGAGGTAATGTTCACTTCTCCATGCTCATCTAATTCCTTTGCTGTTTTATTAAGGAACTTGGAGAAAGCTGGATCCAGAAATATCAAGAACAACAGGCATTGGAAAGCCAGCCATGTTCCCTCAATGCCTATAGCTGCTTATTGTACAGTTCATCGCAACTGAATTGCCCTGTCCCTGTGGTCCCCTCATATTGTCACCATCACTCACGAAAGTTCAGGGGCACTGTGTCATGCCTCCATGTACACTTCTGCCTAGACAAGTTAGAGATCCTCCATGCAGCTCTAAAGCGGGAGCTCTCACAGGTCCTACTGTGGGTTCTCCATCTCTGGAGAATCTCTGCTCAAGATTTTGGTCTATAGGTATTCCCCCTGTCACTTTGTACTGAGCATGGACTCAAATGCCACCTCCAGGAAACCAAACCTGAGGCTCCTACCATGTTGAACTGGATCAGTTCTTCTCTATCTTCCCCCTGCTTCTATACTCACCCTCTCTCCACGTCTATCCTCTTCCTGGAGTTTTCAGATTCTTTTATGGTTAACCATATCAGGTACTGAGAAGCACAAAATTCAAATTCAGATAAACATGAACTAACATCTGTCCTCCTTTTCTTGTTAATTATATGAACTCAGAGGAGTTAACTTAGCCCCTGAAGCTTTATTCTTGTTTTTTAATTTTTTTTAAGATTTTATTTATTTATTTGATAAACAGAGAGATCACAAGTAGGCAGAGACGCAGACAGAGAGAGAGAGATGGGAAGCAGGCTCCCCGCCGAGCAGAGAGCCCAGTGCGGGGCTTGATCCCAGGACACTGAGACCATGACCTAGCTGAAGGCAGAGGCTTAACCCACTGAGCCACTCAGGCGCCCCTTTGCTTCATTCTTAAGTAGAGATAATTATAACTTGCTGAGAGGGGAGGGGTGGGAAGCAGTGGTGGTGTGAAGATTAAATGAGATAATACAGCTGAGGCATTTAGTATAGCATCTTGTCCCTGGAATGTGGTCCATAATTGGTAGCAGCTTTTATTCTTTCTGCCTTAGACTGGGCCAAAAGCTCACTGGAGACAGTGTGGTGAGGAGATACCCTAGGCTAAGCCGCACAACTTCTGGTTTGTGCTGTTCTTAGGGCCCTAGACTTGTGACATCTCCCTTCCCTGTCTCTGTGAATCAACTATACAGAGTGCTTTGACAGAGAAAAGGCAGCTGACCCAGTCCCTAAAACATGCAAAACAGTGACTTCAGTCCTTTCAAGTTTAGGACTTCCAGGCTGGTCCTAGTGTCAGGGCCAGAGGAGAGCAGAAGAGCCATAGAGCTGCCTCTCCCACATTTCTGCTGCCCTGCCTCAGGACACTCCTCATACTCTCCAAGTCATCACATTTGGAGAGAAGTTTGTCCTCTCTGGGGACATGTTTAAATGCATGAATGCACAGAGGCCCCTAGGTCATAAGCACTTTCCAGCAACCTCCTATACTAGGCCCCTCCTCTTCCCCTACATATTCCAAGGGCCAAAGTATTTTTTCTCAGGACTGGTGACCTTGTTTAAGGTGGTCAGGACAGGAATTCTCACAAAGCCTGGGAGCAGCCTGAAGCCCTGGGCTTGAAACATGTCTTCATGTCTCCTCATACTGCACAGTACTTGGGTAGTGCTCAGTAAATATTTCTGGGCTAATGAATCAGCGTGGGCTGCTTCCCTTCCCTTTCCATCTCTGAGAGCCCAGCTGAGTATGGAATAAAAGGGAAATGAAATAAACATCTCAGGCCCTGTAGCCCACCAGAGTCAGGATATTCACAGTGCTGTTGTGAGTCAGAGCTGGCACCGGAACTAAGAGCATAAACAGGCAGAAGAGGAGGAGGGTTTTTAGAATAGAGGGACTTGTCCCTGGGTAACACTTTATCAAAGCCCACAGCTTTCAACAATAAACTTTTGGTAGAAATGCTTTATAGGCCAGATTAGTTTGTGAGCTTTTGTATATAGAATCACAGTTAAGTCTCACAATGCCTTTGCAAGGGATGGTTTTCAAGAAGTTAAAATTCAGTCAGAGCTGTGATCACATCCCCCAAATGATTATTCTCTTAGCTTTTTTTGAGAGTTTCACTGCATCAGAGAGGGGAGGTACTTGGTCCATATAATCAGATATGTAACTTGTTTGGAAAAGGAGAAGAGATGACTTACCATTAATTTTTTATTAGACAGTCTGGAGGTCTGTGATTTGAAATTAGGCTTTCAATTTTGTCCACAGGCATTTAATGGAAATAATCAAGGTCAACTGCTTAGGGGTTCATAATAAATATTGAATTTAAAATTTTCCTACCCCTCTCGGTTTATACGTGGGCCAAAAGTAGGACATAGGGAAGTTAAGAGACTTGTTCAAAACATGACAGTAAGTTAGGACCAGTGGTAAGACCAGAACCAAGTTTCCTGGCTCCTAGTTCATATCTCTTTTCAACTCCTCAGGCTGCTTTTTCCCCCTGCATGTGTCTTATTTCCCCTTTAAAGGCTGTGGACAAAGACTGTGGAAAGCTTTCTGGTTTCTCCTTGGTAGGAAGGGGATGGTGAGGTAGTTCAGACCTTAGGCCCAACGCACTGTTTTTCAGCATTGAGAGTAGGATAGACATAAAAGAATAGAATTAAATCACTTTTCAAGGTGAGCTTTGAAGAACACTATTTCCAAATTTTGGCAGATGACTCAGAAATGCAGGGATCTGTAGATGTGGTTACTGCCAATTTTCTGTAACAAATAATGGTTTATGTCCATGTAACATTTTGCAATGAAATAATCTATGTTAGCACTTACATCTGGGGAGACACACATTTTTACCCTTAGTCACTGAACTTGCATAGTTATTAATCTTGCCTCTGTGTTTCCTCATCAGATCATAACTTTCCTTATATTCCTTTGTATTTCTCACAGTATGTACCAATGTTGGGTATTATGATTTTTGTATTCTTAAGTGCTAAATTTTGTTGCAGAGTAGATGTTGAACAAATAAATATAAAGATATAAATAAATATAAATTTATAAATGGATTATAAATGGAGTAAAAGGATTATAAAAAGAGAGCTCATCTCAGCTCTCTCACTATCAACCTGAGTCAGTAATTCAAATTCTCTTATCTCTTACCACCTCAGACATCCTAAACTGAAGAATTGCCATTTACAGATGAACTTGAAAAACCATAAGCTAAGTTGGAGAAGGAAAAAGAAAACACTTGGCCACATATGATTTATTGACTGAGAAAATGTTAAGTTTGAAAATACCATAAAGATGATCTAACTTGAAGATTTTCTAACTTTTCTCCAGAAGGAAAAGCAGAGGAAATATCTCCCCTGGAATGGCATATACAAATGTCTTTGAATTTGTATGCATTTTATTTTCAAAATCATGTATCTATACCCATTGTCTTCTCTACCTCCTAGTCCAAAGGACCAGGCTCCAAGCAATATTCTCACCTTAACTAAAGGATTGGCAGATCCTTTACTTTGCCAAGTCATCAAAATGCTATATGTCAGGAATTTAAGACTTAAAGCAAAACAGGCTAAGAGTTAAAAACAAAAAAACAAAAAAACAAAAAAAAAAAGAAAGAAATGAAAGCCCAGAAACTCCTGCTGCTGAGGCCTTCAAAATTGTCCTGACTCTTACTCTTACCAGTGCCACTTTATTCAGACCTTGAGATTCTCCAATATCCTGTTGACACTTCCCTTTTGGAAGCTAGCTTGACTTGAATGGACATCTAGTTTTCTACATATACAAGATCTTTAACAGATATGTGTCAGTTTTGTATTCAGTTCTGCTCTCATAAACAATTATTTCTGACATTTTTATTTCATTAGTGAAAGTCCTTTAGCCCTGATTAATTTAGACAACTTCTGACTTTAATAATGTAATACAATTTGTGAAAGGGTAGTTCACATTAACATGGGAAAGAAAATGTACAAAATTAAATCATTTTAAATTGCTGATATTTGACTATTTTTGAATCTACAGCAATTTTATATGGTTCAAACTAATACATTTTACATTAACCATTAGGAACAACAAGAATTATACAGAGGTATCCAATCAATTGCTCCTTCTCTCAATAAACATTTACTGAAAACCCATATGTGCAATTCAGTCCATTTAAAGTTTAAAGAATAACAAAAAAGAATGATAAACAGACTCTATGCTCTAGAGGTTTACCGAAGGGGTTATAATATAAGGAAGACAGTGATACATACGATAAATGAAATTTAGATTAAGTATCATTTAGAAAAGAAAGAGAGATTTCTTCTAAGAATATTGAAGTTTTCATGAATGTGATTGTCTTAGAGTGAGGCTTGTAAAGATAGGTAACATTTTTATATTCAAATATTTGGGATAAGGAAAATATTCCAGAAAGACAAAAGAAAGTGTGAACTAAGAGAGAGAAAAAAGCTGTGAAATTATGGTTCATGCACAGGAACGAGAAATTCATGTCTTGGCTAGAATACAGTGAAGGAAAAACATGAGACAGAACGTTAGGAGGGAAGACTGTGGCCAAATTATGGAAAACATTATAACAATCAAGAATTATAAAGTTTTTCCAACCAGGGAATGCTGTGATTAAAGTTGAATTATAGGCACTATTAACAAACAGTTTGAGAAGGTTGACTTAAAGTGGGGATGACTGGTGGTAGTAGTCCAGGAGCAAGGTGATGGGGAAGAATTTGGGTGATAGCTGTGAGATAGACTTTTGAAGGTTAGGTTGGTATAATCAGAACAAAGAGACCATAGAAAGTGTCAATTTTCTTTGATACCTCAGAAAGATTGGTCATATCTCCTTCATTCTATGAGATCCTCAGGAAGGGGAATTGAGCGGACTTTAATCAAAATGATTCCAGCAGACAGTCTGTATTAACTTGAAGTAAAGAATCAATGAGAAGGACTTGCATTAAGCAAGGAAAAATATACCTTTGGAACTCATTTTATCATAAATTTACTTATTGAAATGTAAATATACAGTTTATGTTTATAAAAATTTTGGAATCACTTGGTGAGGCCTCAATTTACTTTCTCTATTTGCTCTTCTCAGAGCTGTGAAACCCAAATATTATACAGAGAATTCTAATGTTTTAGCCAAGAAAAGCTCCCTAGGTGAAAAAGGGTGATAATAAAAGCAGTCTTGAATTTTCTCCATTGCATTTCATCTTCTTAGAGGTGTCTCATAATTAGGTCCTATTGTCAGAACCATGCTGGGTCCTTGGGGGACTGTTCTAGAGCTCTTTGTTGCTCAAACCTATGTAGGTTTTGTGGCTTAGTTTATTAAACAGATATAAGACTTCCAGATCAGTCTATGTTAGAATAACTGGGACTATACTCATCTTCCTGCTGTGAACAACTAGAAAACCAAAAAAAAAAAAAAAGGCAATAGTTTTTGTACATTGGACGATAGATAGAATAAGACTGTAGTCCCTAGACTGTACTGTAGAAATAATAATATGAGTTCTAAGATTGTTCAACTTTTCTGCTGGGAGGTACTTTCAAAGTTAGCACAAAGAAAAAGTCGTGGAGCAAACAGAGAACAGAATTTGGGAAAGCTAAAGGAGTCAGCATTTCTGTAACAGTGTGCCAGAGATAGTGTTACATGGAAAAAGAGATTCAGAAATCCACATAGTAGTGCCTTTGGATCTATGCTCAATATTAAACTGCACATGCATAGAGTAAAATTCTACCAGACCAGCCAAAGGACAATTCAGGGAAACACTAAAATGAATACAGTCTGGAGAGTATTTAGCTTCTCATCAGCTGGCATTGAAAGTCTTCACTGAGCACTCAGGGCTTATAGTGGAAACTTCAGAAGTGTCCTATCTTAATAGTGGTGCTAAACTAGTGATAGTGTAAGGACTTCTTGAAACCCACTCTCATAAAACTAAAAACAAGCTTTCAAAGGATCAAGCATATCCACAAGGTATTTAACTGTCTGCCAGAATAAAGTTCAATCTCCCAATACCTTAAAAAAGAATTCAACACACAAAAATATAAAATATGATCTCTAGCATTCAATCAGAAATTACTAGGTATGTGAAGAAAAGAAATATGTGGCCCATCAGGAGAAAAATCAGACAATAGAAATAGACCCAGAAATGACAGAAATCATAAAATCTATAAAATTAGCTGATAAGGACATTTAAAACAACTAATCCAAATATGCCCCATAATTTAAAGGAAAATATGAGTAAAAGAAATATATTTAAAAAGAACATATGGAACTGCTAGGAATAAAGCATAGAAATATGAAATAAAAAATGCACTGGATGGGATTAGTAGAAGGTTAGAGACACTGCAAAAAAAAAAAAAAAAAGATTACTGAACTTGAAGATATAATAAAAGAAACCCAGTTAAATGAGCTACTCTTTCACTTTAGAAAACTAGAAAAAAGTGAGCATATAAAACCAAAGCAAATACATAGAGGAGAAAATAAAGAGCAAAAATCAGTAAACAGATAATCACAAAGAAATAGAAGAAACAAAAAACAACAAAACAGAATAAAATTTTATTCTTTAAAAAGATAAGTAAAACTTATAAACTGCTAGCTAGACTGATCTCAACAAGTGAAAAAGATAAGATATAAGTTAATAATACTAGGAATAAAACAGGAAATCCTTACATTGACAAAACTGACATATTTTTCTTGTTTGATGTGTGGGATGAGGAGATGGTGAAGACATTAAAGATGCTGGAAATCATTGTGGAGTGAGTCTTTTTTTTTAAATTAATTAATTTATTTATTTGACAGACAGAGACTCACAAGTAGGCAGAGAGGCAGGAAGAGAGAGAGGAGGAAGCAGGCTCCTCCCAGCTGAGCAGAGAGCCCGATGCAGGGCTCTATGCAGGGCTCCATGTGGGGCTCGATCTCAGGATGCTGAGATCATGACCTGAGCTTTAACCTGGGTTAAAGGCAGAGGCTTTAACCCACTAAGTCACCCAGGCTCCCCTGTGGAGTGAGTCTTAAAAGGATCTTTGTCATCATGAAGATGCAGGTTGAAAATAGAAAAGATGGATGGCTGTAGTGGGCAACAAGCTAAAGATGAGTAAACTGTATCTTGAGTAACCCTTTTATTTATTTATTTTTAATTTTTTTTTTTTTGGTAATTTTATTTATTTATTTTTTCATGTTCCAAGATTCATTGTTTCTGCACCATACCCACTGCTCCATGCAATACTTACCCACCTTAATGCCCACCACCAGGCTCACCCATCTCCCACTCCCCCCTCTAAAACCCTGTTTATATCTCAGAGTCCACAATCTCTCTCCCTCCAATTTCCCCTAACTCATTTCTCCTCTCCAGCTCCCAGTGTACTCCATGTTATTCCTTATGCTCCACAAGTAAGAGAAACCATATGATAATTGACTTTTTCTGCTTGACTTATTTCACTCAGTGTAATCTCTTCCAGTCCCATATATGTTGATACAAAAGTTGGGTATTCATCCTTTCTGATGAAGGCATAATATTCCATTGTATATATGGACTGGATAACCCTTTTAAAAGCCTTAACTCATATAGTCTCGTCATGGAATTATGTCACATGTAAAGAACAACAATCTAAGCAGGACACCAGATTCTTACTGGTGTCTCTCACAGTTATTCAAGAGGATGTTAAGTGTACTCTATAGACTCTCTTAACAATTTCCCTTCTCCTCACCTATTCTTTCATGCTCCGGAATCCTAGGAGTCTGTAACTCAGTTACTCTAGAATATAATCTTATTCTCCATGTTTTCCTGCCTCTACAACACTGCTCCCTCTGTCATTTCTCTCAATCTGGCCATGTCCTTCAAGAAAAATGTGCTTCAAATACTTGACCCCTTTATCTTCCCATGCAAAACTCCCTAGGGAATGTATTTCATCTTCATTTTGACTGCTTTTTATTTTTTGGAATGCATTTTTTTGGATTTTGTCCATGTATTTCTCTTAAAATAGAGAAGTAGACAGAAGCCATGGTGGTGATGATGATGGTGGGATACATTTTTGAATCTCCACATAAAAATTTTTAATTCTGACATACTTGTAAAGCTTATATATTTAGCTTGATTTTTTTAGGCATTTATTTTTCTTTAATTATTTACAAACATTTCATTAAAATTTTTATTATTTGTGCTATTAGGAAAAATAGTATAAAATTTGTAGAAGGAAAATTAGCATAGTGCATCAAAAACCTCCCTTAAAGATTGGGAAATTTTACTAATTTTTTTTCTGGGATAAAAGTCTTTAATGAAATCTTTTATGCACATGCTTATCTACCAGGATATTTATACAACAGTGTGCATAAAAAGTGATGTATTAGAAAGAACCTTATGTTCAACCAAGTGGAAAGGAGTTAATAAAATAAATTATGATATGTATCACCTAAAATAATGCTATAAAATGCTTCTTGATGGCAAGGTTTTAATATGTTCATGATATATGGTTAAATAACCATAGAAAACAATATAATTAAATATCTCAGTTTTTATTAAAGAATATAGTTCCTCACATTTGTCACCTGAGCCACAAGATAGCTGTTGAAATTCCAGTGTTAATATCTTCGTTCCCGGCAAAAAGAAATAAAATTGGGAAAGTGGGAACATAATAGCCCACTACTTCAATCTTAATGGCCAAAGTTGAGAAGTGTGCTCTTTGGCCCTCTTCAGCTCTAAAGGGTGCTGGGAAGTTGAGTATCTTAGTTTTGGGGGTCTCATAACTATAGGCAGACCAGGAAAAAATGTCTTAGAATTCTTGGTTGAGCCAAATTCTGGTGTCTGTATTATTTTGAATGTAATATATATGCCTGTCAGTATGTACTATTTTGATAATTAGATTATATTTTAAAAAGAGGTTTTTAAAAACCAGTAAGTCATTTACAGTGGAAGCCAAATAATGTAGAATATAGAATTTGAAGATAATATTTCATGGGTTGTATTGTTTATATTTGTTATGTGCAATAAAATTGTGCAATATGTTTAGAAAAAGGAATTTTTGACATGGTTAGTCATTGAAAGACTTACAATTTAGTCTAGGGGATATGTTCTATCCTCAGAAAATAATGTAGTATAGACTACAATAGGAAAGAAATGTCAAAGCCAGTGGTAGAACCAGTATTTCTCTGAGATGTCAGCAGGGAACTAGGTATGAACAAAGAAGCTTCCTGGAGGATCTAGCACCTGAACTGGGTTTTACAGGATGCAAGAATTCAAAAGGGTGAGTATAAGGATTCCTTGAGCTTGGCAAAAGCTATGGGAAGCCACAGAGATAGCAATGCAAATGTCATGTGATGGTCAGTGTGGAGGCTGCACCCAGCTTAACCTAAAGAGTTAGGGAGTGTTTTAGTGAACTTATAAAGGTGTTCAAATGAATATTAAAGTATTTTCATTCCAAGGTTAAGAGAAGGCCACCTGTCCCTCCAGGGAGATCTTACCTCATTCCTGTGACATCTGTCTTGCTGACTCAGGGTCTCTGCATGCCTGTTCCTGTTGTTTCCAAGGGCCTTAGGTGTCAAGAACCTATTTCTGCATTAGGTACCTTCCTGCACTTTTTGTCCTGTCAGAGTCTGCCCAGCTTAAACATCAGCCTCCTGGGCTCATAGACCTGCTTTGCCAACTCTGCCATTAGTTTTCTACCAGTACCAGGAAGAGACTTGACCAAGACTTCGTGAGGCCACAAAGGTGCTAGCCTTAAGCATTTGTGTTTTGTGCCATGCCACACTTGGAGAAGGTGATTTTAGGCATCCTGGAAATAAGAAGTGGATGACAGGTATAGCTTTGACTCAAGAAGAGGGCCAGTATTATAGGGATTCATAAATGTGAGTGTCCTGTAGTCCTTCCTATACACATTCATGATGATGCTTCTCTTAAAATACTTCCTGAGTCAATAAACACTTCAAATTTCTCACAGCCTGGTGAGGAGGAGACACATACATAGATATTTCCACATAAATAGGACTGAATTAGAGTTAAGTCAGAACCAAAGATCTTGGTGATTCCGGACAGCTTCCCTAGAGGAGGTGATGTCTGAGATCAGGCTGTTTTGAGGAGTAAATGTTAAAAACAGAATAGTGATCAAATCTAAGAGATGGTTTTTACCATGCCAGGGAAATGGGTCACTTGTCATTTGATCCCTGCTATTTGTCCTAATTTTTATCTAATCTTTTCACTACTTGTTTCTTTTATACATAGAGGAGTGGAAAGAATTTGAGACATGGAGTCAGGAGACCTGGATTCTTGTCCTAGTTACTAACAATTTATGATGTGGCCTGGGGCATTTGCTCTATCTCTGTGGATCACCATTGCCTCTGTTGTGGTATGAGGAATAGGTGGACATTTGCCATTGAATACCTTCCTTCCTTAGGGGGTTCTCCACTAAAGAATTTTGGTCAGAAGCAGAGCCCACATCTCACTAAAGAATGTGAAAATATGCTTGTTTTTGGCCTTCTCTTGCAGCAGGGTAGAGAGTAATAACCTAGGCTCTCTGAGGCAGATGTGCTTTGGCCAGAGTCTGAACCAAAAGGAAGCAAGGATAGTGGATCACCCTCCTGGGGGTGGTAACTTTGCAAACGGGCAACAACAACCACAGTTAGAGCTTCAGGGTCTAGTGTCTATGAGCATGGCAACTATTTTCTCACCTGACCATTATGTCGGGCTTTACTCCTAGAAGTACAGTGCTAGGCTGGGCTCTTCAGTGTTCCTACCATCCTTTTAACACATTCCTTTCCAGCACAATGAAGCCTTTGTTAGTTTCTGTTGCTTGCACCTAGGTACCCTAATTAATACCACAGTTTGGACGATACACTCTCCAAGGTGCCTTCTAGCTCAATGTTCTGTGATTCTAAAATTTGTCTTCAAACTGGCTAGCACAGTGCTGGACCTTTAATTAATGTTTATTGACTAAGTGACCTAATGGCCATAGGATCTCTGCCTTAGACTTTCCTTCTCTAAGCTTTTCATTATCTCACTCAGTGATCTAAGAGATACTAATATGGGGATAACAGGAGCCACATCAGCAAGAAAGAGAAATGTAGTTCCACAATGTCCTATAATTCTTTTTTTTTTTTTTGAGAAATTGGTCAACACAGAGGCACTCCCTCCCTGCACAAGGTTTATCCCAGGAGGATGCAGAAGATGTGGAGGACATTTTGTCTATCCCCAGAGAACTACAGTCTAATTAGGGAGATAAGATTATTACATTCTAAACTTTTAGTGTTAAACAATATGGAAGAGACATAAGAATTCAGAATGGTGATAACAATGAAGAGATAAAGGAAAAATGAAAAATGAGCAGGATTTAGATAAACAGAAGGGAGTTCATATTTGGTGGGGAACACAACACCAGTTGGTGTCCAGAGACAAGAATGAGTCAGAAAAGTTTGTGGAGGGGCAGAGGGTTCACACTTTGGGGGTGGGGGTTTGCTATGGGGGTGGTAGGAATAGAAGTGAAGCTTTGTTTCAAGGGCCTTGATCACTTTGCAATTAAAGGAAAGAGCATCTTCTACCTTTTACTGATGCGTTCAGAAAACACATTTGTTTATTTGCTCAAATAAATGAAGAACATTAAGAACAAACAAGGAAATATCTAGGCCCAATTCAAAAGGAAATCATTCAGAGACTAAAGGAGGAGAATTCACTTTGATTTTATAAGTATTTTGAGTGCCTCCTATTTATCGGCTACTGTTCTGGGCACAGAAATACAGCCATGAATAAAACATAATCTATTCTTCTTCTTTTTTTTTTTCCCAAAGATTTTATTTATTTATTTGAGAGCCAGCAAGAGAGCAAGAGAGAACACAAGCAAACAGGGGAGGCAGAGGGAGAGGGAGAAGCAGACTCTCTGCTGAGCAGGTAGCCCAATGTGGGGTTCCATCCCAGACCCCTGGGATCATGACCCAAACCAAAGACAGATGCTTAACTGACTGAGCCACCCAGGAGCCTAAAACTTAGTCTATTCTAAGAGAGCTTGGACTTTATCAGGATCAAGCAGATCACACACACACACACACACACACACACACACACACACACAGCCATCAGGTAACAATGGGTATCTGGAGAAAAGAAAGCAGTGCTAAGGGTACAGGAGTGTGCTGCTGCTAGGGGAGGGTGAATTATATACGGGGAGATCAGGTCACCTCTCTTATAAGGTGACATTTGAACAGATAACCAAAAGAAAGAGAGCAGTTATTTGGATATCTGAGGGGAAGACTATTCTAGACAGAGGGAAAGGCAAGTGCAAAGGCCCTGAGGCATGCTTGATGTGTTCAAGGAATAAAAAGGAGGCTAGTGTGGCCAAATCAAAATGAGGCAGGAGAGACTGGTAAGGGAGAAATTCAGAGAAGTAGTGGAGGGCTACATACTGATAGGCCCTAAAAGCCCCTCAGGAAAATACCCACATGCTGTATCAGAGTAAGCATTATTGACTATAATTCATCCTCACACCCCCCACCCCCTCCAGTTTGGGTGGTTCCCACTGGTGAACTGCACCTGGAACTGTCAAAGTTCACAAGGGAATAATGGAGTGAAGAGACTGTCCTTGGCTCCTTTTACTTCCATTGGTTTTCCTTAGGCAAGCCCAATTCTTCTTATTTACCTGATCAGCTAATCTCATACCATCAGGCATAAACCTGGCTTACCTGGCTTGGGCTTATGCTATCTCTCAGTCTGTACTTGACTTGACATGAAATGGGGGCTGCTTTTCCAAGAGTGACTATAGAACCAACAGCTGGTAAAGGTTTCTCTAAGAATTACTGCTTTAAACATCTATATGGACAATGTCAGCAATCTCCACTTGCATATAGGTTTGTTGTAGGTCCTACAGTTCCTGTGTCCTAGCCACTCCCTGTTCACATTCACTCAGCCATAACTATTAGCAGTGGCCTTCACTCTGTAATAATGCACAGCCTTAACTGCTCAAGACATCACTTTAGACACAGCTCTGAGCTTCTCTCTTCCTCTCTGTTAGTGTCCCACCAGGGTTTTGGTTTCCTACCTGCCCAAGAGGTGGTGGGTCCCTTGACTATAACCCCAGTTTTCTCAGCAATGAATACTATGAGAATCCACTCCTTTTTTATCATCTTCTGATTATCTTTCATGTCCTCACCAGACTTCTCCCTTTTCATTGCTACCGTACCCACAGAACAGAGGAAAAAGATTCTATGGCTGTTATTAGGTGATCTGAAAGTGTGTGGGGGTAGTTTTGGGGGATTTTACCAGATCAGTGCAGAGTGAAATTGCATAGAAATGTAAGGGCAGGTTTTGTGGCAATCAAGGATTCCTGTGTTGGGGGCCTGGCTAATTTCAGGCAGACAGGAATGACAGGCTGCCTCTCAGAAACTGTATCAGCAGAGCTCCAAGGGGGAGCTCACAGGAGGGGCTCAAGATGTCCTTTTAAGGAGGGGCTCTCGAGGTTTGAGGAGTGGCTCAGATTGAGGTGCTGGCACTCTCCATCGCTTTACCTTATCAGGGTTCTGTAGTCTCTCAAAAGCATCCCACCCCCACCCCTGTGTCCCTCCACCGTCAGATGCCCCATGACTCCTACCTGACATGTAATACGGTGAAATACTTAGGCATATGGTCCCTGAGCCAGATGGCCTGGTTTTGATCTGACTCTGTACCTTATTAGCAAGAGACATTAGGCAAGTGACTTAACATTTCTATGCCTCAGTTTCATTACCTACAAAATGGGGATGATGATGGCCCTTGCTTTGAAAGATGCTTATAAGGTTTATATGTGTAAATAGAGGTAAAGCTCTTATAATCATTAATGCATGAAAACCATCTAGCAATTATTGTTGATACAAAGATTCTATCTCAAGTTCTGGTGCAGTGTCCCAGGTTTGTGCCTATCTATGGCCAAAGTCCAGCAGGCATGAATTATACTTGGCAGATGTAGGTACTCTCTCCTCCTTAGTGAATGAAGAAATAAATGAATGAACAAAGAAAGCCTCAAATATTCAGGCATGTGGCTAAATTCTCCTTTGTACCCATCTTCTTGGAGCTGTAGTTTTATTTTACTGACATATAGAAGAACCATAACAGGAACATGAGGGTGAGGGAAGAAATGGTCTTACACAAACTAAGACCCCTCGATTAATCCATATATTTGGCTTTGCACTAGACCACTATGAGAGAGATTTAAGAATAAACATTATATGATTTCTGCTCTCTAGGAACTTACAATCTTGTTAAAAGACAAGAAGAAAGAAAATGACAAGCTGGATCACAGTGAGAATTTAGAGAATATCAAGGAAGGTTGGAATATTCTGGGGGTGGCTCTTCACTGCAGAGATGGCAGTTATGGATGGAGCACATTTGAACAGGTAGAAGGAATAACATTTAAGGAGGAGCACAGACATATCGTATGCATCAATGAAGAAAGCCAGAGGAAGCAACTTTGCTTCCCGAGATGAGCCCAATCTAAAGAGTATGTATCATTTACATTCACCTACAGGCCTTCTCTTAGTTTGGAGTAGCTCAGATGTCCAGGTCTATAAGATAATAGAGAACTCTTAACAACCTCAGATCATTAAGCATCCTATCAAGGGCAGGTTCAAGGAACAGCTGTCAAGGCAGTATTTTAATTTTATTTTTTAAAAGATTTTTTTTTTTATTTACTTAACAGAGAGATACACAGTGAGAGGAGGAACACAAGCAGGGGGAGTGGGAGTGGGAGAAGCAGGCTTTCTGCCAAGCAGGGAGCCCAATGCGGGGCTCAATCCCAGGATGCTGGGATCATGACCCAAGTGGAAGGCAGGTGACTAATGACTGAGCCATCCAGGCACCCCAAGGCAGTATTTTTAAAATAGATATCTCATACTGTGCACAAGGAAGCTGAAGTTGGTGTTTCTGTATGTATTTTATATATGAGATCAGGAGGTAAAAGGGGTATAGCTGTATGGGAACTGCAGACCTGGTAAATGTCAGAAATGAGGTTTGAACCCAGTTGCTGTCTTCAGGAGTTCTTCCCACAATACCACACTGCCTTACACACCCCAGGACTCCAATTTCACTTGCTGGAGGAGGGAGAGAGTGCCTTTAGGGGTGCTTCCTCTGTACAGAGATGGAGAACCCATGAATAACCATCTGCAGGACAGTCTCCCACACAAGACTTTCATGTGCCCTTCTCAATGCAGCAGAATGTTTATACACAGGGAGTCTAAGGTATGGAACTCATGATGAGGGAGCTCTGCAGTGAGAGAGAACAGAAGATAAGGGGGCGGGGAGAGCCCTGGGTTGAGAGGAGAGATGGCTTCTTACCCTGTTTCTGCCATAAGTTAGCAGTGACCATGTCACACCCTCTACTGAGCTGCATTTTCTCATCTGTAAAATAAAAGTCTTGGACTAAAGAACTATATCATCTACTCTTTTGCTCTTGAATTTTATAAAAGGTGAAGTTGTATCTGTAAAATTTCAGGATTCCTCTTCTTTGTTCCGTGTTCTCGATATTAGCTGACACCTCTTTTGTCCAAGGTGGGACTGGAGGCTTATTCTTGGTTTCTGTTCCTTCTTCATATCTCTCCCGTGTCAGCAGCCTGAATTGTCTGGATACCAGGAGCTGTAGAATCAGAAGCCAAAAGCTTCTCTCCTGCCCTAAAGCAGTTGAATTTCCCCAGGGTGGATTGCAGGAAATCAGATAGGCTTGGCACTTGCTCTCTGGTTCAGGCAGGTGGGGGAAGGCAGGAGAACTGCTGATTATACTTGGTATCAGGGGCTGTAGGGGAGGAGCTGAGGGCTTGGCAGATTTCCTCAGAGCTTGGAGAGCTTGGAGGTGTGGGGCACTGCCTGGCCAATTCCTGGAGCTCAGGCACAGATGGTCCCTGTCAGCCCTTGAATGGGGGTGGGTTCTCACTCTGGTGAGTCTAGGGGGAGGGGTCCCTAGGGCCTCAGACCAGCTGGCCATCCGCTGCCTGAAATTGTTTAGTGTAGAAGAGGGAGGGTGAGAGACCAGATGGGCCACAGCCTTTGGGTCTGATGGTGCAAACTCTGTCCCACCCTTCATCGTATTGGGTAGGGAAGGAGAAACACCTCTTTATTAGGCAGTTGTTTGTTTGGCAATTAACCTGAGGGGCCTGGAGGACACTCAAGATTAACCTCAGAGTGTGGTAGCCAGCTCTGCTGCTGAGACCTTTGTGGAGATGGGGTGTGGGTGGGACAGAATCTTAAAGACAGACTGGCTTGGGATGCTGGACCCCTGGACACCAGAGGTAGGATTTCAGCTATAGGTGAAGCCATTTGGAAGGGAGGTGGAGGGAAAGACAAACCTAGAGAGAACAAAGGAAGCACTTCCTCAAACTGTGTATTCTGGTCCGAGGCTTCAGTAGAGGAGCAAATGGGACTAATGGTCTAAGGGAAACCTCTCAAGGGCTGAACGGGTCAGAATGCCCTTTGCAGGTGCTTTTTTTCTGAGGCTGTGCCCATGAACCTTTGCTCCCTGAAGCAGTCATTTCTTCCTCACAAAGACTGCTCCTGTGTCTCCTAGAGCCTCTTGGGATAGGAAATGGAAAGCAGAACAGTCCCTATTACCAACACGGTTGTCAGTTCTTGCTGGTGTGGTGCCTAAGAAGCCAAATGGGCAAGAGAATGAGGCCATGTGGGCAGTGAAGACAGGCATGTTGGCACTCCACCTATACAACCAAAATAGAGTACCTATGCGGAGCCAGCCAAGGAGCTCCTGTTGCCGTGATTGTAAAGGAGGTGGCGGGGTGAGAGGGAGGGTGGGGAGGGATATATTGTAGGGGGGAGAACAGGTCACCCTAGGATCAGAGTCTTGCTTTCAGGTTCATGAGCTGGACTACCTTCAGCAAGTTGTTTAAATCTCTCTGAGTCTCAGTTTTTGAGGAAAATGGCAAAGATAACTACGTGGGGTTGATTAAAATATTAAATGAGTTAATATAATAAATGTGCTGTGTAAACTGTTGGGTACTACAAAATGTTTTTCTGCTGTGTTATTTATTGTCATGAAAGAAAAGATGGTCAGAATAACTTTGGGAATGAGTGTGATGGCCAGGAGGGTTTTCAGTGCTAACTACTAACTGTGTTGGGGGTAAAATTCTAGCTTGTAATAAACAGGGAAAAAAAATAAAGCATTTTCCAAGTAACAGATCTCTCTGATGGTTCAATAGGTAGAAAAGATTATGAGATGGAAAGCAGTGCCCTCAGCCAATCTGAACCACTGGGGATTTTAAGTCGAATTATTTCAAGATATTTTCTACTTCCGTGGGCATAGGGAATATTTTAGTCAGAGTGAATGGGTAATGTTTTCTGAAGAAGCTGTTTTCAAATGTGTGTAGATATACTTGTGATTATTAAAATATGAATTAATTGTAAAGCATCATGGAATTCACGTTAGGTTTTTGTTCTGATGAATTCTCTTAAACAAGAGAGACTATGTGGCAAGGATACTGGGTGATTTGGTAACACCAAAATATGGGTGGGAACCTCTATTTGAGGGTGGGTTTTCTTCATGGATATAAGACACAATGCAGGGGCGCCTGGGTGGATCAGTGGGTTAAGCCGCTGCCTTCGGCTCAGGTCATGATCTCAGGGTCCTGGGATCGAGTCCCGCATCGGGCTCTCTGCTCAGCAGGGAGCCTGCTTCCTTCTCTCTCTCTCTCTGCCTGCCTCTCAGTGTACTTGTAATTTCTCTCTGTCAAATAAATAAATAAAATCTTAAAAAAAAAAAAAGACACAATGCATCTGAGGAGAGAAGGACTAAGGAACCAGTGCCTGAGTGACAGTGTGGGGGTAGAGGCCTGCTGGTGGGGCCCTGGACAGTCTTGAGAAGCTGCACCTTGGAAGGGTCTGGGCCCCTCTGGGGTAGGCAGGGCTGGTTTCCAATTCCAGTTCTGCCCTTCATACTGGCCTCGGATAATAAACAAACATATGCCTGTAACCTTTAGTCTTCCTAGAGTTCATTAGGATCAAGTGAAATATAATTTCAAAGCCATATAAGTCCTTGGAAATGTGAGTCGAATAATGAAAACACAACACCCCCTCTTTGCCAGAATATTTTTCTTCCTATATTTCCTCTAGTCCATCTTTCCCTGGATAAAGAGCTCAAGAAGTAGGTTCAAATTTACAGAGTTTAATTAAGGACAAAAACAACCTATGGTGTTAATTTTCTGTCTAGAAGCAGGAGAGGGGAGCAATCCCATTATGCAACCCTTGGTTTACCTTCCTTGTTGGGGAGTATTGCATGAATATCATCAGGGTTTTTTAAAAAAAATTACTTAAATTCAATTTAGTTAATATATACTGTATTATTAGTTTTGGGGTAGAATTTAGTGATTCATAGTTGCATACAACACCCAGTGCTCATTATATCAAGTGCTCTCCTTAATGCCCATCACCCAAATACCCATCTCCTCACTCCCCTCCCCTTCAGTAACCCTCAGTTTGTTTCCCAGAGTTCAGTGACTCTTATGGTTTACTTTTCTCTCTGTCTTCCTCTTATTTTATTTTTCCTTCCCTTCCCCTATATCATCTGTTTTGTCTCTTAAATTTCACGTAGGAGTGAAATCATATGATAACTGTCTTTCTCTGACTGACTTATTTCACTTAGTTCTATCTACATTATTGCAAAAGACAAGATTTCATTGTTTTTGAGGCTGAGTAATAGTCCATGGTGTGTGCACACACCACCTCTTCTTTATCCATTCATCTGTTGATGGACATCTGGGCTCTTTCCACAGTTTGGCTATTGTGGGCATAGCTACCTTATTCATTGGGGTGTGTGTGCCCCTTGGAATCACTATATTTTGTATCCCTTGGATAAATATCTAGCAGTGCAATTGCTGGGTTGTAGAGTAGCTCATTTTTAACTTTTTGAGGAAACTCCATACTGTTTTCCAGAGTGGCTGTATCAGCTTGCATTCCCACCAATGGTGTTAAGAGGGTTTCTTTTTCTCTGCATCCCCACCAACATCTGTTGTTTCCTGAGTTGTTAATCTTAGCCATTTTGACTGGTGTGAGGTGGTATCTCATTATGGTTTTGATTTGGATTTCCCAGATGCCAAGTGATGTTGAACATTTTTCCATGTGTCTCTTGGTCATTTATATGTCTTCTCTGGAGAAATGTGTGTTCATGTCTCTGCCCATTTTTTTTTTAAACTGGATTTTTTGTTTTTTGGGGGGGTGTTGAGTTTGATAGGTTCTTTATAGATCTTGCATACTTGTCCTTTATCTGATAAGTCATTACAAATATCTTTTCCTCTTCCATAGTTGCCTTTTACTTTTGTTGGCTGTTTCATTTGCTGTGCAAAAGCTTTTTATTTTGATGAGGTCCCAATTGCTCATTTTTGCTTTTATTTTCCTTGCCTTTGAAGATGTGTCTAGTAAGAAGTTACTGTGGTCAAGGTCAAAGAGGTTATTGATGGATTCCTGTTTCAAATTTAGGTCTTTCATCCATTTTGAGTTTATTTTAGTTTATTTAGTTTATTTTAGTGTATGGTGTAGGAAAGTAGTGCAGTTTCATTCTTCCACATGTGGCTATCCAATATTCATAACACAATTTGTCTTGATATTGATAGGATATTCTTTCCTACCATCAGGTTTTATAACCTCATCTTGGTGGCTTGATTGAAAGTTCTGGATCTGGGTGTTTGAGGCCTGACTGCCATCAGGAGCCCATGACACTGCTAGTGGTCAATGATGTAGGAAAGATGTTAGGATTTGATGTTAATGGCCAAGGAAGAATTAGTGGGATATCTTTGGTGCAAAAAGGTGGTTTTATTAAAGCATGGGGACAGGATCTGTGGGTGGAAAGAGCTTCACTGGGGTAATATGACCCTTCAGATGTGTATTTGTTGGCCACGTGCTTGGTGGATGATTGCCAGCACGTATCTTGGGGGGTTTAAAATTAAAGGAAATTTCTAAAGGAATTTTTATGTCAGCCTAAAGTTGCCTTTTTCACTTAGCAAAGTATTAACATCGAAGCGTTGAGTCCCTAGCTGAATGTCACTCTGCTTGTTTCAAGAACTTGTCAAAGGAAACTGTAGGTAGTAAGGAAATTTAATAATTTTTCTTCTGCCTTTGTTTCTCACATCAGTAAACAATTATCATAGGACCCATTCTCTGTGGTCTGGGACTCTCATTCATCTGTGGCACAAAGTAGGTACTCATGACATGTGGCTGAGTGAATGAACAAATTAATGAAAGAGTTAATGGATAATCTATGCCTTGTCCTGCCTGGGCAATGGCTAAGGTCTTTGAAGTGGTCTATACCTGCTCCTGCCTGTGTGGTCACCCAGGCTCACCTCAGAAGTCAGTTTTAGATCACAAGTTGTTCCCAGTTTCCTTCTCTGAGGTAGTCAGATCAGAGAAGCAGGGTGTTTGGGAGCAGCACTTTCCACTGTGCTGTCTGATCCTAAAACTTGAATCTCAACCTTGTTCCATGATGACATTAGAGGAGCCAGCTTTTTTTTTTTTTTTTTTTCCCTGAGGCAACATGTACTGTCAGAAGGGCTGCCAAAATCACAGGAGTGAAGTCTGCTCCTCCCCAACCTCTTTCTGTATACCTTTCTAACCAGACTGAGTTAAATTAAAAAAAAAAGAAGATGTTAACACAATGCACATCACTAACATTAAGGTGCTAAGGACTTGGAGTTAGGCCTTCTGGGGAACATTTGCATTTTAATAGAGTGTGCTCAGGGCCATTAATGTGCTACTAGTGGGAAGTTTTTGAATAAGGAGTCTGGAGGTTTGGATTTAATCTCCTTGATCCAACTGCCCCTTCAGCCTTGGGTGAGGTATCTCTCTCTTTTCCTCTCTCAGTCTTTAAATTTAAAAAAAAAAAAAAAAAAAAAAAGCTGGAGTAGATAAAACAGCTCATATAACAGAGTGAGGATTATCCCATGTGTTCTCTATATCAATTTTGAGATAGATATGATTAATTACACTATTTTGCTGATGAGAAAACTGAGGTCCAGAGAAGTTAAGTGCCTTACCTGAGGTTCATAGCCATTAGGCAGAAGAACCAGGCTCAAACTCTGGAAATAAAACACCAGCATCTACTCACCTGCCCTGCACTATTCTGCCTGTCCTGCTCCCCACCTGCCTTGCACTACTCTGCCTCTCCTTCTCACATCCAAATAATAAACAATCCTGTGCAATCACAACAAGGAAAAAAACTGAGGGTAGGTGAGGGCTGAGAGAAAGTTTGCTTAGAGTCTGTCAAGTGCCTCATCTTCTCCTCCCTTGCCACGTATCTCCCCATTCAAGTGTTGCAGACACCGGTGGGGGATTTTCTAGACACAGATGTGGTGTTTATAGCTTCGTAAAAGGCAATCCCTCAGGCCCTTAGCCATCTCTCAAGCTCCTCTTTAAAGTATCAGGTAACATCATGTCATGTTCAGATCTGTGTATTTGACAGCAACAGTTTCTAGTTTACAGATAATAGTCAATTCATGAAAACAAAGACCTCCCCCAAATCCTGTGTGTTAAAACTAACAAATAAACTATCTGAAATAACAAACAGAAGTAATCAAAACAGACGCCAATTGTACTAATGGGCATTTGATGAAGGATATGAAGCTGAGAAGTGTGCCCAGAAGAGCTGGTCTAGTTCCCCGCAGGTCCTGGGGACCTAAGAGGGGAAATGTGTGCTCCGGGGCTATGATGCTTAGAGATGTGGGTGGGAGCTTTGGGGATGCACACACCTGGTAGGGATGGGGGAGGTGGGTAGAAGGGGGCCAGAAGGGGAAAGTCAAGTCCCTGGAAGATCCCAGTTTCTTGAGAAGATATTTTGATGGAGTTCAGGAGGTAGAATGAGCACAGATCAAAACTCAGAAGCTGGTGATGACCTGAAGACAGGCATGAAGAAACCCCACAGTCTGAAGACCTGAAAGAGAAAATTCAGTTAAACCAGAAGGAAAAGGAAAGGAGTGTGAACAACATCTCCTCAAATGAGACAAAAGTGCTGATAGCTATAGATCCTTCCAGAGTATAAGCAATGTTCTAAATGCCAATACCACCAAAGCCTTATGGCTAAGTAGTTATTACCCCTGCTTTATTTTTTATTTTATTTTTTTTTTTATTACCCCTGCTTTAGATGAGGACACAGAACACCAAGGTTAAGAAGCTTGCTCTTCGTATCATGCTTAGCGAAATAAGTCAAGCAGAGAAAGACAACTATCAT